>NC_084619.1:24825730-24960730 GCF_033978795.1 Nerophis ophidion
ACCAATGATTGTCACACACACACTAGGTGTGGTGAAGTTTGTCCTCTGCATTTGACCCATCCCATTGATCACCCCCTGGGAAGTGAGGGGAGCAGTGGGCAGCAGGGATCCCGCGTGTGGGAATTATTTATGGTGATGTAACCCCCAATTCCAAACCCTTGATGTTGAGTGCCAAGCAGGGAGGCAACGGGTCCCATTTTTATAGTCTATGGTATGACTCGGCCGGGGTTTAAACTCACAACCTACTGATCTCAGGGCGGACACTCTAACCACTAGGCCACTGAGTAGTATTTTGTTGAAGTATTATTTGATAAACATATTTATAAAGGATTTTTGAAAAGTTGCTATTTTTAGAATATTTTAAAAAAATCTCACGTACCCCTTGGCATACTTTCAAGTACCCCCATTTGAGAACCACTGTTCTAGCAGGTGACTTTTCAAATGATGCTACACATTAGCAGTCATGCTACTTTTTGTAGGAACGCTGTTGGCCCACACTTGACAAATTAGGGTTGTCTGTTCAACATATTCCCACTTGAAGCCAAACCACCGGCAGACGATGGACCCCTTGCTGTTTTTCTTGGAAATTAATTCATCCTTCATTTGTTACCAGATTCGCACCTTCTTTCTCTCGTATTACCACTCGCATGGCTATGCTAGCATCACAGAAAACGTTACCCATTCCGCTACCACTCTGCTGGGCGAGGGCGTATACGTATGTGACATATGACGTGACGTGTGTAAGAAGGTGCGCTTGCGGTCTGTGAGAATAATAGACAGGAAAGAGCGAGCAGAACCTGCAGTGTAATGCCCGCAGCTAAAAGCAACTGCGTGAGAACGTATACTCGAATATCACGATATGGTCATTTTCTTTATCGCACAGAGACAAACCCGCAATATATCGTGTATATCGATATATCGCCCATCCCTACTTTCAAGTTTTCACTATTTGTTTAATTGCAGCCATTTTCCAAAATCACAAAAAGTTAATGTTATTTCACATGAGTGTACACTTAACTAGTATTCGACTTAAATTGGTAATTTCTAGTCTTAAGACTTAGATTGGTCAGATATAGTCTTAGATTGGTCAGATCAAGTCTTGGACTTAGATCGGTTATACCTAGTATTTGATTTAGATTGGTAATTTCTAGTCTTAAGACTTAGATTGGTCAGATAGTCTTAGATTGGTCAGATCAAGTCTTAGACTTAGATCGGTTATACCTAGTATTCGATTTAGATTGGTAATTTCTAGTCTTCAATTTAGATTGGTCAGATCTAATCTTCGATTTAGATTGGTTAAACCTAGTATTCAACTTAGATTGGTAATTTCTAGTACTAGACTAAGATTGGTCATTTCTAGTCTTAGACTAGGGCTGGGCGATGTATCCATATACTTGATATATTGCGGGTTTGTCTCTGTGCGATATAGAAAATGACTACCGTATTTTTCGGAGTATAAGTCGCCCCGGAGTATAAGTCGCACCTGCCGAAAATGCATAATAAAGAAGGAAAAAAACATATATAAGTCGCACTGGGGAATAAGTCGCATTTTTGGGGGAAATGTATTTGATAAACCCAACACCAAGAATAGACATTTGAAAGGCAATTTAAAATAAATAAAGAATAGTAAACAACAGGCTGAATAAGTGTACGTTATATGACGCATAAATAACCAACGGAGAACGTGCCTGCTATGCTAACGTAACATATTATGGTAAGAGTCATTCAAATAACTATAACATATAGAACATGCTATACGTTTACCAAACAATCTGTCACTCCTAATCGCTAAATTCGATGAAATCTTATACGTCTAGTATTTTACGTGAATAAGCTAAATAATATTATTTGATATTTTACGGTAATGTGTTAATAATTTCACACATAAGTCGCTCCTGAGTATAAGTCGCACCCCCGGCCAAATTATGAAAAAAACTACGGTATATCGTGATATTCGGGTATATGTTCTCACGCGGTAGCTTTCAGCTGCGGGCATTACACTGCATGCGTTTCCCACTCTTTCTTGTCTCTCTTTCTCACAGAGACTTAAAAACAAGCGCACCTTCTTACATACGTGACAAGTGTGCAACGTCACATGCCCTTCCCAAGCAGAGAGCTAGCGACATGGGTAACATTAGCTGTGATGTAAGCGGAGTGGTGCGGGTGGTGATACGAGAGAAAAAAGGTGCCAATCTGTTAACAAATGAAGGAAGAATTAATTCCCAATGCAATTCCCAATATTCCCAAACCATCTTGCGGCGGTGGTTTGGGAATATGTTGAATAATTACGCGGCAAAAGCGTTGCTACAAAAAGTAGCAGTACTGCTATTTGATTTTCTATTATGCAGCTAATTTTTATTTGACAATTATTGAAATATCTTGTGTGACATCATGCACAGAAGTGCACTTTATTTGTTTTAAACTATTGGAGTGGCTTTCTGTACAAAAAGGCCAATTTAATGTGGTTGTGGTATGTCATCTTAGTGACATCCTGCACAAAAGTGCACTAATAGCTTGTTTTAAAAGGTCTCTGACAATCTTGCACTTCCTGTTTTGGAAATGACATAAATATTTGTGCCATTGCTTGATAACTGTTTAATAAATACAGTTTTGGTAAATTGACGTAGTTGTGATTTTCTTCTTTGCATGAAAGTTTAAAATGAGCATATATTAAAGCAGTTTGAACAAGAATGTTTTTATGTAGACACATATAATCATCATACAGCTGTAATTATATGCATCAAGTGTTCATTCAAGGCTAAGGCAAAATATCGAGATAGATATCTTGTATCGTGACATGGCCCAAAAATATTGAGGTATTACTAAAAGGCCGCATCACCCAGCCCTATCTTAGACTTGGATTGGTCAGATCTAATCTTCAACTTAGATTGGTCAGCTCTAGTCTTAGACTTAGATTGGTCAGATCAGGTCTTAGAATTAGATATTAGATTGGTTACTAACGTTTTGTGACTCTTTTGAAACCATATGCATGTTCGCGAAATAAACTGAAACTTAACCGAACTGAACTGAATATTGTTAATAAACAAAGACTAGTTTTTATTTAAGCATGACATTCGCAAATGTCCTTTCCTTTGCTCACCCAACCATAAACAGAGTGCAAACACTCAACAGGCAACCTTTATAGCGTTTAATGTCAGTTGCTGTAAAAAAAAAACTTGGAGAAAAGATTAGGTATGAGAAGCTGACCATTTTAGACAATTATGTTTTTATCATTTTACAGTCGTAAGTACACTAATACCAGAGTAATTAGTGTGTACTTACTGTATGTAATAGTATGATTTCACTCGTAATCATCTTATATTGATCTCCTACGGCAATATGCACCAATTTACCCACATAAGACTCCTGAAGGTCTATAAATCCTGAATCTAAAGTTAAAAAAAGATCCTTAAAATGCCTTCAAGGGCAAATTTAGTGTAACAAATAAGATTTGGTCCAGACTGCCATGTGCCTCTGTTCATTTGTCATGCCCAAAATATCAAATTAAGCTCACTCTGACATATACAAGCCTGCAATTATCAGAGGAACAATATAAGGCGTGGTAAAGCATGTACAGTATGTCTTCTTTCAAATAAATGTTCTCGTAAGCAACAGTAGAAATTTAATCAGTTCCAGAGTTTGAACATTTGCCGTTGCAAGACTTTGAAATATTGTACAGGTTTTAAATAACAATTGAACCTTGTCCTAAAAGTGTTAAAGGTTATACGAGTAACAGCAGTTAACCATAAAACACTGATAGCTTTGTAGAACACAAAAAAGACACATATTAAAATATGAACAAGTTGGTAAGGGATTTAGTGCTATCTGTTGAGGAACAATCCCTGTGTCTCATCTCGTCCATTCTGGAATTTTAGGTTCTAATCCTAAAATATAATGCATTTGCAACAATTGTATTGTTGATGATAGAGGTAATTACTGTTAATATTCTTTGTCAATAGTGCTATTTATATTGGTATTTTTACTGCTCCATTTTTACTGCAAAAAATGTAATTGTTTGTTATTAATATTCACTTCGCTAACTGCTTGTTTCCTATCACTTTTTGTATCATATTTGTACAAATGGAATTTGCTGATGCTTTTCTGCTGTTGTTGTTGTGGTTGTTATTGTTACTGCTGCAACTACAATTACAGTTTACTGCCTGAACTCTAGGAGAATTTTGAATTATCACTTAAGATAAGAAGAATTGTTAGATCGTCTCTTATGTTTCTTACATAAGCAGTGCAATCAGCCAGGTGGCGCTGTGTTCGAAAACCCAAGAAAATAGCTGAAGATGCATGTTTTTGTACGTTTTGTGATGCAATTTTTTAGTGACTACTAAGATAAATGAATAGCTCCAACCATGCGTGGGTGAGTCAAGTTAGCTCATTCAATAATTGGATCAGTCACTGACACTTTTCTGTTGCCAATGGTAGAGGAGTGAAAACACATCCAAACACTGGTTCAAAAAATACAACACTCTTTCTGTATGCATGAATGATCCAATTTTAAGCTCAAGTTCAAATATTTTAATCAAAACTGAAAATGATTTGGTGAGGCTTTAACAGTAATAAGAATATAAATAATTATTGTACTTACTGTATTTTATAGGGCACATAAGTATATATAAAGCACCCACTACATTTTATAATCAAAAACTATTTTTCCATGTATGAGCCACACCGGACTATCTATAGCAGGGGTCTCAAACTCAATTTACCTGGGGGCCACTGGATGCAGAAACTAGGTGAGGCTGGGCCGTAAGAAAAGATTTCTTAAAAAATCTAACATGCACTTTCCACATATTTGTAAACAGTGCGGGTTGGCGTGCTAGGGCGGGAATTGCTAGGGCGGGAATTGCTAGGGCGGGAAAGCCAACCCTCACGATTTTTCCGGGAGACTCCTGAATTTCAGTGCTCCTCCCGACAATCTACCGGTGCAACCATTTTCCCGAATTTGTCCCAATTTTCACCCGGCCGACATTATTAAGGGCTGCCGTGACTGCACTGCCTTTAACGTCCTCTACAACAGTGGTTCTCAACCTTTTTTCAGTGATGTACCCCATGTGAACATTTTTTTTAATTCAAGTACCCCCTAATCAGAGCAAAGCATTTTGGTTGGAAAAAAAGAGATAAAGAAGTAAAATACAGCACTATGTCATCAGTTTCTGATTTATTAAATTGTATAACAGTGCAAAATATTGTAGTTATCTTTCTTGAACTATTTGGAAAAAAATATATAAAAATAACTAAAAAACTTGTTGAAAAATAAACAAGTAATTCACTTATAAATAAATATTTCTACACATAGGAGTAATCATCAACTTAAAGTGCCCTCTTAGGGGATTGTATTAAAGCTCCATCTGGATTCATGAACTTATTTCTAAACATTTCTTCACAAAAAAGAAATCTTTAACATTGTAGGACTGAAAATATAAACTTAAAATAAACATTACAAAAGTATAGCGTCCATTGTGTATTTTACATAAATAATGTCCATTGTGTATTTTACTTGATTAATATAGAAAGTTTAGTGGTAATACATTAACAAAACTATATATGTTTACGCATTTAGAAATTAAACAACATCTACATTACATCACACATTGCTCACAATGTAACAAACAGTATGTGACTCATCACAATTAAACCTAAGGTGTAGCATTATTGGCATCTCATGCTTACACTTGTGGATTTCTACCATTGTTGCTGCTTGCCTGGAATAATGGGTCTTTTTGATTGATTGATACTTTTATTAGTAGATTGCACAGTTCAGTACATATTCCGTACTATTGACCACTAAATGGTAACACCCGAATAGGTTTTTCAACTTGTTAAAGTCAGGGTCCACGTTAGTCAATTCATGGTACAAATATATACTATCAGCATCATACAGTCATCACACAGGTTAATCATCATACTATACACATTTAATTATTTACATTATTTAAAATTCAGGGGGTGGGATGAGGAGCTTTGGTTGATATCAGTACTTTAGTCTCAACAGAAATGGACATTGAAACAGTGTAGGTGTGACTTAGTAGGTAGGATATGTACAGCCAGCAGAGAACATAGTGAGTTCAGATAGCATAAGAGCAAGTAAATACATTAAAAGTACATTTGAATATTTACATTAGGTTATTTATAATCCGGGGAGATGGGATGTGAATGGAGTAAGGTATTAGTAAAGGGTTGAAGTTGCCTGGAGGTGTTGTTTTAGAGCGGTTTTGAAGGAATATAGAGATGCACTTACTTTTACACCTGTTGGGAGTGCATTCCACATTGATGTGGCATAAAAAGAGAATGAGTTAAAACCTTTGTTAGTTCGGAATCTGGGTTTAACGTGGTTTGTGGAGCTCCCCCTGGTGTTGTGGTTATGGCGGTCATTTACGTTAAGGAAGTAGTTTGACATGTACTTCGGTATCAGGGAGGTGTAGCGGATTTTATAGACTAGGCTCAGTGCAAGTTGTGTTACTCTGTCCTCCACCCTGAGCCAGCCCACTTTGGAGAAGTGGGTTGGAGTGAGGTGTGATCTGGGGTGGAGGTCTAAAAGTAACCTGACTAGCTTATTCTGGGATGTTTGGAGTCTAGATTTGAGGGTTTTGGAGGTGCTAGGGTACCAGGAGGTGCAAGCGTAATCGAAAAAGGGTTGAATGAGAGTTCCCGCTAGAATCTTCAAGGTGCTTTTGTTGACCAGGGAGGAGATTCTGTAGAGGAATCTCGTTCTTTGGTTGACCTTTTTTATTACCTTGGTTGCCATTTTATCACAGGAAAGATTAGCCTCTGGAATGGAACCTAGGTAGGTGATCTCATCTTTCCTGGTGATAACAATGTCCCCCACTTTTATAGTGAAGTCACTGACTTTCTTAAGGTTGATATGGGACCCAAATAGGATGGATTCCGTTTGACTAAGTGTATGGATAGCTTGTTGTCAGCAAGCCAGGTGCAAATATTAAGGAGTTCAGCACTCCTACTTAAAAGGTTCGACAGGAAGCAATGACTTTAGCACTTGCTCGGGGCAGAATATTCCTACTTTGTTTTCCAGGAGTCATTAAAAGTTCAATTTTTACAAGTTGTTCAGATCTTTTTTCAGGGTTGAATGACTAGTCTTATTCTACTCACCTCAATGCTGCTTCATCATGACACATATGCCTCGCTGTTGCCCCCTGTGGGGTGGCGGGAGTACTGCATACATGAACAACCCTAGTTTGAATGGTTTCATCAAGCCTGTTGGGGTGGTGTACAGCAGGCCAAGTAAAAAGATTTGGCGGGCTATTAGCCCTGGCTTAGAGTGATTATTGAAGAAACCATATGAGTAGAAATGGTATGGACGGCTCGAGAACAGCACTTGTACTTCCGGTTTAAAGCACTAAGTGGAAGGAAATACTGTAGATTAGGGCTGGGCGATATTGCCTTTTTTTAATATCGCGATATTTTTAGGCCATATCGCGATATACAATATAAATTACGATATTTTGGAATTAACAGTACAAAACAACAATGAACAACAAATGATAAGTTAATACTTTGAGCACCATTTTTGTTTTTACTTTTCTTTAAAGGTTTAAAAAAAATAAGCGTGTGTTGCTCAGGTCCGATAATTTTTTGGGGGATAATCAGTTTGGAGTGTAATTCATCAATCAAAAAATTGGCCAATAAAAACTGCTATCAAATGCCAAACATCATAGAAGTTGTCATTAAATGTGACTGAAATGCTGTCATGTGAGGAGAACAAACATGCAAATCATGTGCCCGGGACCACTCAATCGTCCTCCAAACAGTTAACCACATCCTCCTGAAGTCAATAATGTTGACGACTTCGCTTGAGACACTGCCTAAGTCGGCAAGTAATGCTATTCTGAACACCTCACACACCCGCAACATATCTCATCTGCTTGTGTTTCTGTGGACAACACCACGAATGAAGGTAAATGTTCAGACAGGATGGCAGCCATAACATGAGACGCACTGTTTTTTTTTTTTTCCTCTACACAGCCTCGAGTTGTCCCCACTCAAAAAGAGAGCAGCTGTTTTTGCACATACACTTCCAATTACAGTGTATGTGCAACATCCAGTCTGAAATAAGGGTAAAAAATGTACCTTACGTACATGTACTTTGTACTTTTTTTAAAGCACACATTTTACCTATTTGCGTGATTACGCTTTGACTTTAACTTTAACTGGAAACTGAACTTTTTGGGGAATTTTGCCTATCATTCACAATCCTTTTGTAGGACAAGAACACATACTTTTTTCTCTTTTATGCATTCTAAGAGCTGCGATGAGGTGGCGACTTGTCCAGGGTGTACCCCGCCTTCCGCCCGATTGTAGCTGAGATAGGCGCCAGCGCCCCCCGCAACCCCAAAAGGGAATACGCGGTAGAAAATGGATGGATGGATGGCATTCTAAGAGTCGCTCTATTCTGCCTATGAAGTGCTTAAAGACCACCCAAACCCATGATGTTAGTACCGTATTTTTTGGATTATAAGTCGTAGTTTTTTTCATAGTGCGACATATACTCCGGAGCGACTTATGTGTGAAATTATTAACACATCACCGTAAAATATGAAATAATATTATTTATCTCATTCGCGGAAGAGACGAAGAAAATGTCAGCAATCGTCACACACACGTCAACCAATGAGAATTTGGCGGGGGAGGGTCATGGCAGAAGTGCATTGTGGGTCATGGGATGCTAACTGCTATATGGCATATGCTACTGCCGTAGCTATTAAAATTGATCCTTTTAACGTTGGCAGTAATTTATAATAACTGAGAAGGGCTGAACAAAAATGGCACCGAAAAGGAAATCATGCACAGCAGATTACAAGCTGGATGTAAATGGTAAATGGGTTGTACTTGTATAGCGCTTTTCTACCCCTTTTCAGGGAGCCCAAAGCTCTTTGACAGTATTTCCACATTCACCCATTCTCACACACATTCACACACAGACGGCGGGAGCTACCATAAAAGGCGCTCACCAGGACCCATCAGGAGCAAGGGTGAAGTGTCTTGCCCAAGGACACAACGGACGTGACTAGGATGGTAGAAGGTGGGGATTGAACCAGTAACCCTCAGATTGCTGGCACAGCCACTCTACCAACTTCGCCACGCAGTCCTGTAGTGAAATATGCAGCAGAAAACGACAAGAGGAAGCGGCGCATACCTTTGGAGTTGGCAGAGGAAGAAGATTTCATAGGATTTATCGATTAAGAGTGACAGATTGTTTGGTAAACGTTTAGCATGTTCTATATGTTATAGTTATTTGAATGACTCTTACCATGATATGTTACGTTAACATACCAGGCACGTTCTCCATTGGTTATTTATGCGTCATATAACGTACACTTATTCAGCTTGTTGTTCACTATTCTTTATTTATTTTAAATTGCCTTTCAAATGTCTATTCTTGGTGTTGGATTTTATCAAATAAATTTCCCCCAAAATGCGACTTATACGACGTAAAAGTGCATAGTGCGACGTATATATGCTTTTTTCCTTCTTTATTATGCATTTTTGGCCGGTGCGACGTAGGGCTGGGCGATGTTGGCTTTTATTAATATCGTGATATTTTTATGCCATATTGCGATATACGATATATATTACGATATTTTGCCTTGGCCTTGAATGAACACTTGATGCATATAATCACAGCAGTATGATGATTCTATGTGTCTACATTAAAACATTCGTCTTCATACTGCATTAATATATGCTACTTTTAAACTTTCATGCAGAGAGGGAAATCACAACTAAGTCAATTGACCAAAACTGTATTTATTAAATACTCTTCTTTCTCTCACGGGTGACTTTTTAAATGAAAGAACAAATTAATAGTGTTGCTACCTGTAATTGGACACCTTTAAAGGTGTCCAATTATGCAAAAACAACTTTTTTGACCAGTTGTTACCTGTTTTTGTGTATTTAGGGAATTAAATCATGGCGGCATGGCATATATATTTATAAAATAATAGGGGTGCAACAGTTTTGCACATATTTCAGTAGTTCGGTTTCAAGGTCTTCAAAATGATACTGTGACGTCTGACGGTATCAAACAAAAACTTGGTGTGTCGTTTTTTCCAGCGCTTTAGCGTTGGCCAGGTATCAAAATAAACTACGTCTCCGAGAATCCTCTACGTAGCACGGGTCGCCAAGGTGGAGGCGTGAAACACCATAAGCCGGAAGTGAAGTGTGTTTATTGTCAAAATCCCTATTTGAGTTGTGTTGCTAACAAACACACAAACCCTGGTGAAAATATAACCTCTTTGACAGAGGTAAGAAAGTCTGCGTTCTGCAAGGCAATACATTTAAACGTCTCGGGCGTTTCCATGGCAACATAGACCCAGCCGGTCACATCGCACCGCAGAGAGGTAATCACTAAAAAAATGTTCAACGCAAAAATATGAGGAAACTGAAAAACTACTTGATAAATCCTCAATCCATTCATCTGTTTTGTACCCTTTGTCTCTAGATGGAGCTTATCTAGCTACATTCGGAGGAAAGATGCACCCTGGACAAGTCGTCTCCTCATACACTGTCATCCAGAAAATATATTGGAACCCATAGATCAGTTTGTATGGTATTTACATTATCAAAACTTGTGCTTTAGTTAACTTTTCTGAGAAACATCATTTTCCAGACTGATATAAACATCTTGTCAGAAAATAAAAGTTCAAATACACTTAAGTGAACATTATTGTTTTACACTTGATGTCTACATTGTCCCTTTAAAGACACTCAACTGTAACTGTTTTTTTTACATATTTGCTTCAAACAGTGGATGTCCTTGCAAAAATGTATACACTTAAAATTAAAGTTTGTAGTAATAAATGTGATTCAATTACAAACCCTGTTTCCATATGAGTTTGGAAATTGTGTTAGATGTAAATATAAACAGAATACAATGATTTGAAAATCCTTTTCAACCCATATTCAATTGAATGCACTACAAAGACAACATATTTGATGTTCAAACTCATAACATTTTTTATTTTTTTTGCAAATAATAATTAACTTAGAATTTCATGGCTGCATCACGTGCCAACGTAGTTGGGAAAGGACATGTTCACCACTGTGTTACATCACCTTTTGTTTTAACAACACTCAATAAACGTTTGGGAACTGAGGAAACTAATTGTTGAAGCTTTGAAAGTGGAATTATTTCCCATTCTTGATTTTTGTCGAGCTTCAGTCGTTCAACAGTCCGGGGTCTCCGCTGTTGTATTTTACGCTTCATAATGCGCCACACATTTTCGATGGGAGACAGGTCTGGACTGCAGGCGGGCCAGGAAAGTACCCGCACTCTTTTTTTACGAAGCCACACTGTTGTAACACATGCTGAATGTGGCTTGCGATTGTCTTGCTGAATTAAGCAGGGGCGTCCATGAAAAGAACGGCTCTTAGATGGCAGCATATGTTGTTCCAAAACCTGTAAGTACCTTTCAGCATTTATGGTGCCTTCACAGATGTGTAAGTTACCCATGCCTTGGGCACTAATGCACCCCCATGCCATCACAGATGCTGGCTTTGGAACTTTGCATCGACAACAGTCTGGATGGTTCCCTTCCCCTTTGGTCCGGATGATACGATGTTGAATATTTCCAAAAACAATTTGAAATCTGGACTCGTCAGACCACAGAACACTTTTCCACTTTGCATCAGTTCATCTTAGATGATCTCGGGCCCAGAGAAGCCGGCGGCGTTTCTGGATGTTGTTGATAAATGGCTTTCGCTTTGCATAGAAGAGCTTTAACTTGCACTTACAGATGTAGCGACAAACTGTATTTAGTGACAGTGGTTTTCTGAAGTCTTCCTGAGCCCATGGGGTGATATCTTTTAGAGATTGATGTCGGTTTTTGATACAGTGCCGTCTGAGGGATCGAAGGTCAAGGTCCTTCAATGTTGGTTTCCGGCCATGCCGCTTACGTAGAGATTTCTCAAGATCTGAACCTTTTGATGATATTATAGACCGTAGATGTTGAAATCCCTAAATTTCTTGCAATTTCACTTTGGGAAACGTTGTTCTTAAACTGTTTGACTATTTGCTCACACAGCTGTGGACCAAGGGGTGTACCTCGCCCCATCCTTTCTTGAGAAAGACTGAGCATTTTTTGGGAAGCTGTTTTTATACCTAATCATGAGCATTCCTCAACTTTATCAGTATTTATTGCCACCTTTCCCAACTTATTTGTCCCGTGTTGCTGGCATCTAGTTCTAACATTAATGATTATTTGCAAAAAAAAATAAAAATGCTTATCAGTTTGAACATCAAATATCTTGTCTTTGTAGTGCATTCAATTGAATATGGGTTGAAAATGATTTTCAAATTATTGTATTCCGTTTATATTTATATCCGGCGCAATTTCCCAACTCATATGGAAACAAGGTTTGTAAAGAATTTTTTTATGCTAAACATTCCTGGCACTTCACTTTATACACTAACATTTTTAAGTCTTTTTTTTCGTGGCCGTAATACTCAGATAATATTGTACCGTGAGATTTGATAATGATACAATCTTACCTTCCATCATTCTTGCTCCAAATGAGCGGTTGGGAATTTCAGTAGCTCGTGTCGTATTTGTCACTGGTTACGTCAGCGGATGTGGTCGAGGTTTACACAAAGCCAATTTGCCATTGAAGTGCCAAGTGGTAGTCAATAAGCTCCCTACTTTTTTTTATCTTCTTCTTGTGGGGCAGACTCATACATGCACATGTATGGTAATACATTTCGCTGTTGCCATTTCTAAAACAAAGTAGCATCAAGCTTTAACATATCTGTCAGTAGACCCAATACGGAAACTTTAAAAACTACAACATGGCTGACATGGAGAATACACAGTCAAAGTGGAGGCACATAAACAAGACCGCCGACCAAAGTGCGCTTCCAGAAGAGAAGGTCAGAAAGCGACTTGAAGATGCAAAATTTTCACCACAGAACCACCATTACATATTATATAGACCAGCGATTCTTAGATGTCGGGGGCCTAACTTTTCCACCAGAGATGGGCCTGGGCCCACTCAAATATTAACAACGGGCCCAATTCCAATAAGTATTTCCTCTGCGCACACACGTCTGCCTGCGTTCTACACTCCTTGCTGGCTGAAATATTGTGTAAATTCTTTATTCACATGTTCTGGTTGAGCACTCAATTACAGAATGATGAGCAGGCTCAATATTACATTTCATTAATTAATAGAGAAGGTTAGAACATTTTCATGCAGCAATATGAAGACCAATAACTTGCAGAACAAGTAATGTACAGAATATCAGAAGCATTTATTCAGGTAGAAATATCACAGATTATATCCACCTGAAAATTATCTGTCGAAAGTACACTTATAAAATTATACCTATCTGCAATAAATCGCAATTAATTTTGAATTAACTATGAACAAAATGTGATTAAATGCACTATTTTAATAGTTTGACAGCCCTACAAATTATATGAATGCATATGCTAATAACAAATATTTATATCAAAGCTTAGGTCAGGCTGATTAAAACAATAAATACTAATCAAATATACTGCAGAAGAAGAGACTCATAACAACAGACGGAAAATGTTAAACTTTTTTTTTCAATTACACAGCGCAAAAATAACTACATTTTAACTCAATTAATAATCCATCCATCCATTTTCTACCGCTTATTCCCTTTTGGGGTCGCGGGGGGCACTGGCGCCTATCTCAGCTACAATCACGCGGAAGGCCGTGTACACCCTGGACAAGTTGCCACCTCATCGCAGGGCCAACACAGATAGACAGACAACATTTGCACTCACATTCACACACTAGGACCAATTTAGTGTTGCCAATCAACCTATCCCCAGGTGCATGTCTTTGGATAATAAATAATAATAACATTTATTTTTTAAACTGCCGACAAAATTGAAGTGCAAATGAAAATAAAGCTTCACCAATTTAGTCATAACTTCTATATGACTTTAGCTCCAGACTTCTTCTGTTTGATACTATAGTTTGATAGTGTCCTTACTGCGACAAGTGGTGGAAAAGCGTATTACAACCGAGTACCACTACGGCCCATACAAATCACGGTTAAAGTACCAATGATTGTCACACACACACTGGGTGTGGTGAAATTTTTCTTTTGCATTTGACTCATCCCCTTTTTCACTCCCTGGGAGGTGAGGGGAGCAGTGGGAAGCAGTACATAGCAGCGATGCCACGCCCGGGAATCATTTTTGGTGATTTAACCCCCAATTACAACCCTTTTTGCAGCCTTCTAGTGAGCGTTCGCGACCCAACAATGGGTCCTTTGATTAAAAATAACACTGATGTAGACCACAAGGAAGTGTTTTAAATGTAGAAAAAATATATATTATGACCCCTTCAAAATACTTTTCAAAGTTCCGTTTATTGCACCAACAAATATGAGGATCTTTTTCACTACTAAAATGCTTGTGCTTAACTTTCTTAATGGTATATAATGTGGTTAGAAAGAGTGTACGGATAAATGTATTGTTTACACTAATTCAAATGTCGAATAGGCAATAGAGTATAGTCAATAAATCAATTAATCGAACGATAAATGAAAATTGACTTAATAAATGGATGGACTTAATAAATTAAATAAATTGCCATGTCTGTCTGTGTGTGTTTGTTTTCTGCGTCTGTCGCTTCCAATGAGAGTGTAATAGCGTTCATTCTGTGCATTGCTCTCAACACCTAGCAGCATTAAACGAACAGAGTAAATTATCTTGTCAACCATCCACAATACTTGTCAGGACCACTAGCTTACACACATGCACAGAAAGAGCCTCACTATATGATTCGCTAGTGAGAGGGACCGCAATGTAACAAAAATTGGGAGGAAAAAAGATGATTGCAAATCCAAATGTCTAGTGTGGGAATATTAGCTTTCAGGTCACATTTCCCATGCCGACTTGCATAATTATTATTATATATTGTATTTAAATGAATGCTTAATATTGTCTGAAAATAATGCTCACTATAAAATTGTTTATCGGAAATAATTTGTGGGACAATATGTCGTCCAGCAAAATGTGTTATGTTATGCCAGAGCTTTAGGATCCAACTTATATTTTACAAAATATTTTTGTAAGAACCGAATCTGAAAAATGATAAGGTGGAATATTGTAATACATGGTATTCTACATCAGTGGTTTTCAAATGGGGGTACGCGTACCCCTGGGGGTACTTGAAGGTATGCCAAGGGGTACGTGAGATTTTTTTTAAATATTCTAAAAATAGCAACAATTCTAAAAACCTTCATAAATACATTTATTGAATAATACTTCAACAAAATATGAATGTAAGTTCAGAAACTGTGAAAAAAATACAACGATGCAATAATCAGTGTTGACAGCTAGATTTTTTGTGGACATGTTCCATAAATATTGATGTTAAAGATTTATTTTTTTGTGAAGAAATATTTAGAAATAAGTTCATGAATCCAGATGGATCTCTATTACAATCCCGACAGAGGGCACTTTAAGTTGATGATTACTTCTATGTGTGAAAATCTTTCTTTATAATTGAATCACTTGTTTATTTTCCAACAAGTTTTTAGTTATTTTTACATCTTTTTTTCAAAATAGTTCAGAAAAGACTACTACAAATGAGCAATATTTTGCACTGTTATACAATTTAATAAATCAGAAACTGATGACATACTGCTGTATTTTACTTCTTTATCTCTTTTTTTCAACCAAAAATGATTTGCTCTGATTAGGGGGTACTTGAATTAAAAAAAATGTTCCCAGGGGGTACATCACTGAAAAAAGGTTGAGAACCACTGTTCTACACCAAATCCAAACGAACATTGTGACAAGGTGCGAACCGTGGATTTAGTGAGGTGTTCCACCCCAGTAAACTTTGCAGAGCACATAAAAAAAATATGCCGCTATAACAACAAAGGACTACTTGCTTAGTTACGCACTTAACAGGATGAAATGACAGGAGTTTAGGACGTTTGAAGTGGCATCACGAGGATTCAATTGTTCAAAGTGACATCCACGCACTTTTGACAAACGTCATACACCACCACCATGAATGATGGTTTTGTTCTCCAGTTGTAAGACTGCCAATTGTATGATGGACAAACAATCAACCGGAAAAAAGGTGGTATACACACATGGTGGAGCTATAGACATGCGAGGGCTGTAAAGCGAAAGAAACAGCAGGCCTTCACAGCCTATGGCGAAATATCTAACACTCAGAGGACCCAGCAACACATGACTTCCTCTAGCCCTCTTATTCTATAGCGCTTAAGATTTAGGTCAACAGTCAACTTCCTAAATGGCAGTCTACAGGTCGACACACATTCTGAGACATTACAAACAAGACAACTCCAACACTACAAAACCCAAAACTACACATCAAGAAAATGTTTATCATGACAATTCAAGCAATGTGATTCTGAGAATAACAGGCCCAAGTTGCAAATCATTTTAAAACCAGTTCAAAGAATCAACACCTATATCAAACATATTGCCAGTGCTGATTCGCTGAATAGTGTTTCTCATACATTAATTTATTCATGGCAGCCCGCCAAAATATATTTTGACTGCCAAAAATAGATTTGGCTCTACTTTGCTGTTTTTGCCCATGAACACATTACAAGGGGACTGTCTGCAAATGTAGACTGTTATTACAACTCTAATAGCCGGGAAAGTACAGAGATAGCGAGAAGAAAAAATTATTTTAGGTGCGCCTTCCAGGCAGAAAAATACGGTAGTCTAATGTTACTTTGATTTCAATAGTCAATCATTACATCCAATTATGATCAGGGCTGCTGACGGACTCACTAATTTTGTTTACAAACTTCCTGGTTCTCCACAATAACCCTTAAAGGCCCACTGAAACCCACTACTACCGACCACGCAGTCTGATAGTTAATATATCAATGATAAAATAATAACATTGCAACACATGCCAATACGGCCTTTTTAGTTTACTAAATTGCAATTTAAAATTTCCCGCGAAGATGACGCGTGTGAAGACGCGTGCGTTTGACATCTCGGGTTGTAGCGGACACTATTTTCCAGCCCGATCCAAGCTATAAGTAGTCTGCTTTAAATGCATAATTACACAGTATTCTGGACATCTGTGTTGCTGAATCTTTTGCAATTTGTTCAATTAATAATGGAGAAATCAAAGTAGAAAGATGGAGGTGGGAAGCTTTTAGCCTTTAGCCACAAAAACACACGGTGTTTCCTTGTTTAAAATTCCCGAAGATGAAGCTTTACTATGGATCAGAGTGGTCAAGCGAACATGGATCCCGACTACAAGTCAACCGGCAGTTTTCGGTGAGAAAATTGTGGTAGTAAGTCACTTCTTACCGGAGACATCAGCGGAGCTTGCGCCGTCCATGCGGCTGCTGTGACTTCCCTCAGAGACTCTGGCATCAACACATCCGTGGCCACACCCCTCCGACTTCAGGTAGTATTTAATCTCACTAAAACACTAGCAACACAATAGCAGATATGGGATTTTCTGGAATTATCCTAGTAAATGTGTCTAAAAACATCTGAATTGCTGTCACTGCCCTCGCCTTTTTTTTTCTTTCTAGTCCTTCACTCTAATTGTCCTCATCCACGAATCTTTCATCCTCGCTCAAATTAGTGGGGAAATTGTTGCTTTCTCGGTCCGAATTGCTCTTACTGCTGGTGGTTCACATTATAAACAATGTGAGGTTGTGAGGAGCCCTCACTCCGGTGACGTCACGCGCACATCGTCTGCTACTTCCGGTAAAGGCAAGGCTTTTTTATTAGCGTTCAAAAGTAGCAAACTTTATCGTCGATGTTTTCTACTAAATCCTTTCAGCAAAAATATGGCAATATCGCGAAATGATCAAGTATGACACATAGAATGGACCTGCTATACCCGTTTAAATAAGAAAATCTCATTTCAGTAGGCCTTTAACTCTCTCTAAGCCAGACATGCATACACAATACAGCGCCTTCACACGTCTTAAATACTACAGCAAAAATCAAGAAGGGCTTTAAAATATGTGTATCCTTATTTGTATTATTGTTATTTTACTATTATTACTAATCCACCCGTAAAGTGAATTCTATTTATTTTATATAAATTAATGGTAAATGGTTGTACTTGTATAGCGCTTTTCTACCCCTTTTTAAAGGAGCCCAAAAGCGCTTTGACACTATTTCCACATTCACCCATTCACACATGCCATGCAAGACGCTAACCAGGCCCATCAGGAGCAAGGGTGAAGTGTCTTGCCCAAGGACACAACGGCCGTGACTAGGATGGTAGAAGGTGAGGATTGAACCAGTAACCCTCAGATTGCTGGCACGGCCACTCTCCCAATTTGCCATGCCGTCCCCAAATGTTTCCCATTTTGCGCTTTACATAATGAAACCTGTTATCTACATCATTAGGTTTAATTTAAACCACTGTGGGTGGCACTAGGAGTAGGTGGGTAGTGCCTTGCCCAAGGATACAACAACAGTGACTCTGATGGAAGGAGCAGGAGTCAAACCTGGAACCATCAAGTTAATGGCACGGCTGCTCAACCAACCGAGCCACCTGCAAACCGACCCAAATAACCTCCTGAGAACCAGGGTCCTGTTGAAATGTAACTCTGACAACATAAACAGACCACAAACTAATGTACACTGCAAAGGACCCTCGGATTTTCTCCTAACAAAGTTACAACAAGATATAACCCACCCACAAATTGCCTTTTTATGGATCAGCGCTGCAGTATGTGGTAAACTTTTAAGGTTTCACTGTAGTTGATATCTGTACTAGGCAACAAAGTGGAATGCTGAACAGCTCGTGTTATCGTATAACTTAAACAATTACAGACTTTTTGCCATTTCATCAGTCTGTTCCTGCTATCAGTCAAGGATGAACAGATATTAAGACAATTAGGTTGAAAGTTATACAATTTACAAACCGCAATTTTTTTTCTGTGATAATGCCAATATGGGGAAAACCTTTAATGTGGAGCCACAGAGGAACAAACATGTCCTAGAGCATGCAACCTTTAACAATGTTATCAAGTGAAAAGGGGAAATGAAAACAATTGCATCAAATAACACTCGGGGCATAATGTCTCCCTCAAACTTTTTCAATTCGAAATCTACATATGTGTCGGCTCCCTTTGAGGCATTAATACAGGCGGCCTTAATGTTTGTGCAAGTCATGCTCCTTTTCACTGGTCACAGTCCAAGTGGGCTGTTTGCTAGGGCGACCAGGGCGTCATATTCTAACCACGCTACACCGCTACATACACGTATTGCGCACTGGGATGAGGGTTTGAAAAGGCCAGGTGAAAAGCCACTAGATTAGGGGAACACTCTAAAATAGCACGTAGTGTGGCTATCAGTTTTCAGTGTTGCTCTGTCCCTATTAATATTGAGTGGGACAAACTATTGAATCAAATCACGCTAACTTCTCTTTAAAGGGAATGCTGACAGCTCATTGGGTGGGTGTTTTCCCAGCGATTCAGTCACGGTAGTTTGAAGTCTCAAAGTAAGAAGAGGAGTCATTGGCTACATCTACATGCACTAAATCGTCGCAATCCCAAAATTATTTGGTCTATCCATTTTTTTACGGTGTGTGTTGCCCCTGTGATGAGGCGGCGACGTGTCCAGGGTGTACTTCGCCTTCCGCCCAAATGCAGCTGGAGTAGGCTTCAGCACCCCCTATGTCCCCAATAGGGACAGGCGGTATAAAATGGATGGATGGATGGATGTCAAGTCCCCGACATGCAATTTCTCTGATTAAATTGGTGGCCTAACGTGGTCTGCCACAAAATCATTTGGGTCGCAATTTTGGTCAATTTCGCAGTGTACAATTCTCTGGTTACAGGCTATATGCCTGCTTACTTTGTCTTGTTATATTCTTATTTTACTGTTATATTGTTATTCCCATTGTTTTTATTCTTTTTGTAATATTTCTCTATTTTGTTTCCTTTTAAACCCCTATTATTTACTTTTTACTTTTTTTTAAATTGATCTCAACTCTGTACACTGCTGCTGGAATTTTAATTTTCCTGAAGGAACTCTCCTGAAGGAATCAATAAAGTACTATCTATCTATCTATCTATATTCACTTAGACACTAGTTATACTGCTCCACAAAGGCATAGAAAAAAATCCCTAACTGAAAGCCGATTAGTCTACAATTATTTAGATACTACTGTTTTTCAGACATACATGTATAGAGCAGATTATAAGACCTTGTGGAATTGCTTTGACCATCTAAAAACAAACCTTATGTTAATTGTTGTATTTGGGCATTCCATTCTTACTTCTCTAAATAAAGATTTATTTAACGGAGAATTGTAGATTTTGTGGATGTTTTTGTCACTCTCTCAAATACGAGACCGATTAAGAATCTTTAGCAATTTTGTTTAGGCCAACGAGAAGCACGTCAATGTTATTTATTGTTGTTGTCTACTTAGAACTGACTATTTTTATTCTATTTTAAATACATTGAGGAAGTTTTTTAATATGTGTCTAGTATCCAGTGGGGATAGACTTAAACATCAAGACATATTAAAACTGGATTAATTTTAGTACACTGTTCACAATATTATTCGCTTGTATATTTAATGTTGATACAGTATTTACCCGAATAAATCACACTTCTGGTGTTATTGGGGACTGTACTCGTGTTTAGAGACTCTTAATGTCTGTTGTTTGATGTCCAGCACGTACAAAGAGAACTGCTGTTAGCCTGACGTCACACTTGCTTCACTCTACTGCTCCAGTTGCACTTTGCATTGTTGAAAGAGCGCTACTGTCCTCCTAATTTTTGCACAGTGCACATTTTGTAGATCTCTGTCCGTGGGTATATCTCGACATATTTAAGTACGTCCACAACGCAGACATGCTGTCTCCGCGCCACAAAATCGCGTGCGTCTCTTAGGGATGTCTCTTAGGGATTTGTTATCACGGTTATTGTGACCAAAATTATGAAGTTATCATTATTATCGCAGTATTTTTAAATGTGCTTCATCTTTTAAAAAAGTACATAAACTGAAAACCTTGAACCAAGTTTTATTTAAAAAACACAACGCGTTCAAAATGATTTCCTTTGTAGAAGAAACATTATTTTAGATAAAAACACAATTGCATGGACCTCAAGTAGAAATTGAATGCAACACAAGCATTATAAATAAAGTACAAAACCCAAAACCAGTGAAGTTGGCACGTTGTGTAAATCGTAAATAAAAACAGTATACAATGATTTGCAAATCCTTCTTAACTTATATTCAATTGAATAGACTGCAAAGACAAGATATTTAATGTTGGAATTGAGAAACTTAATTAATTTTTTCACATAATCATTAACTTTAATTTAATGGCAGCAACACATTGCAAAAAAGTTGGCACCGGGGACATTTTTACCGCTGTGTTACATGGCCTTTCCTTTTAACAACACTCAGTAAACGTTTGGGAACTGAAGAGATCAATTTTTGAAACTTTTCAGGCGGAATTCATTCCCATTCTTGCTTGATGTACAGCTTAAGTTGTTCCAAAGTCTGGGGTCTCCGTTGTGTTATTTTACGCATCATAATGCAACACAAATTTTCAATGGGAGACAGGTCTGGACTACAAGCAGGCCAGTTTAGTACCTGCACTCTTTTACACGCAGAATGTGGCTTGGCATTGTCTTGCTGAAATGAGCAGAGGAGTCCATGAAAAAGACGTTGCTTGGATGGCAACATATGTTTCTCCAAAACCTCTATGTACCTTTCAGCATTAATGGTGGCACAGATGTGTAAGTTACCCATACCTTGGGCACTAATACACCCCCATACATCACAGATGCTGGCTTTTAAACTTTGCTGCCTATAACAATCTGGATGGTTCTTTTCCTCGTTGGTCCCGAGGACACGACGTCCACAGCTTCCAAAAACAATTTGAAATGTTGACTTATCAGACCACAGAACATTTTTTCACTTTGCATTAGTCCATGAGCTCGGGCCCAGCAAGGCCGGCAGCGTTTCTGGGTGTTGTTGATAAATGGCTTTCGCTTTGCATAGTAGAGTTTTAACTTGCACTTACAGCTGTAGCGATGAACTGTAGTTACTGACAGTGCTTTTCTGAAGTGGTCCTGAGCCAATGTGGTGATATCCTTAACACACCGATGTCTGTTTTTAATGCAGTACTGCCTGAGGGATCGAAGGTCATGGGCATTGCCGCTTGCGTGGAGTGATTTCTCCAGATTCTCTGAACCTTTTGATGATATTACAGACCATAGATGGTGAAATCTCTAAATTCCTTGCAACAGCTCGTTGAGGGAATGTTGTTATTAAACTGTCCGACAATTTGCTCACGCATTTGTTCACAAATTGGTGACCCTCAACCACATCCATGTTTGTGAATGATTGAGCATTTCATGGAAGCTGCTTTCAAACCTAATCATGGCACCCACCTGTTCCCAATTAGCCTGTTCACCTGTGGGATGCTCCAAAATAAGTGTTTGATGAGCATTCCTCAACTTTCTCAGTCTTTTTTGCCCCTTGTGCCAGCTTTTTTGAAACATGTGCAAGCATCAAATTACAAATAGGCTAATATTTGCCAAACATAACAATGTTTATCAGTTTGAACGTTAAGTAGCTTGTCTGTGCAGTCTATTCAATTGAATAAAGGTTGAAAAAAAATTTGCAAATCATTATATTCAGGGATAAGCGGTAGAAATGGATGGATGGATGTTGTCATGATCCGAGGTCCAGATCATGTTTTTGTATTTTCTGTTAGTTTTGGACTCCTTTAGTTCCTGTTTGTGACACCTGAGTGTATTTTGGTTGCCATGGTTACTCATTGTGTTCCCCTGTCTCTGATTAGTGCTCGCCCGCTCACCTGCTTCCCGAGCACTAATCAGAGGCATTATTAAAGCTTGTCTTTGCCAGACATTCGGCCGGGGTTCATTGTTTGCGTCACACTGTTTATGCCAAGTAAGTTTTGTTTGTTTCATGCCATAGCCTATGCTAAGTCCTAGCTTCACCTGTTTTAGGTACGCTTGCCTTTTTTGTTCTTTGCCTTTTTTGTTCTTTTTGGTAGTTGGGTGATTTATGTTTAACAAATCTAATCCTACCTTCACGCCTTTGTCCGGAGCCGTCAGGTAAAATAGAATAGGGGTGGGTTGTGAACGTGACGCCATCGTGTAATTTGTAATGTCTATTAAAAAGGCTATAGAAAAAGGTTATCCATATATTTAAAGACAAATATTTGGCTTTTTGTTATTAATATCAACGTGTCAGCATTTTGTCATTACATGATGCTTTTATCTCTATTTTAATATTTTGATAGAGAGAGGTATTTTTTGAAGTTATGTACATGTACATGTACTAAATGTACGTACATGCTGTATTGGGAGAGAACCATTAAGAGTTTGAGCAGAAATATGTCATATAGGAATTAACTATACACAATAAAACAGTAACAAAATGCTATGTCACATGAATGATTTTTAAAGTAATACTTTTGCAACATGAAAAAAAACACAAGCAATGTAAGAAAATATGGTGTTTACTTTTTAAAATCAATATAAAACACAAAGAAGTTAGGCTAATGAAGATAAAGTCTAACAAAAAAGCTTTGTTGTTCTCTAACAACACCTCCTAAGAATCAGCGCAACAGTTTGGCCAACAGAAATAAACAGGAGTGATACCATGCACCAGCGCTGTGACCTTGTTTCGAGGAATTAAGCAGCGTTGCCTGAAATGCATTGATAAATGACGTTTTTTTGGTAATTAAAAATGTATACGGTATTACAAACCATCGGGAATTTTACTGCAGTTTATACTTATACCGTTTACCGTTAACATCCCTAGCATCTTGCCTACGTCATCACAACTTCCTGTTTTAGCAGTGCTGTTTTGGTGATCAAAGTTTTTTTCAATGGCCCAATTTCCATTGCATCACTAGTCAATAGTGCACAAATAAGAGCCTGCTCAGTGGCCTTGTGGTTAGAGTGTGCACCTTGAGATCGGTAGGTCGTGAGTTCAAACCACCGGCCGAGTCATACGAAAGACTATAAAAATGGGACCCATTACCTCCGTGCTCGGCATCAAGGGTCGGAATAGGGGGTCAAATCACCAACCGCGGCCCCTCACCTCCCAGTGGGTGGAACAGGTGGATGGGTCAAATGCAGAGGGTAATTTCACCACACCTAGTGTGTGTGTGACTATCAGTGGTACTTTAACAGGCAATATACTGTATATCCCTCAATCCATTTTCTACTGCTTGTCCCTTTCAGGGTTGCGTGTGGTGCTGGAGCCTATCTCAGCTACATTCGGGGTACACTCTGGACAAGTCGCCACCTCATCACAGGGTCAACACAGATAGACAGACAACATTCACACTCACATTCACACACTAGGGCCAATTTAGTGTTACCAATTAACAAATTCCCAGGTGCATGTTTTTGGAGGTGGGAGGAAGTCAGAGTACCCGGAGGAACCCACGCAGTCAGGGGGAAAACATGCAAACTCCACATATTATGTTCTTTTTTTAAAATAAAACTTGGTTAAAAGATTTTAGTGTGTCTCTCAATATATTATGAGTAACAATAACGCAATAATATTGATAATCGTGATACTTTTCCACAATAACTGTGACATGACCTATACCTACAAGGGGGATCTGTTTTTCAAAAGCATAGTCTAATTGTGTTACTACGATTCCTAAACAATTCACCACAATTTAAGGTATTGACATTTGAAAAGCTCCATCCATCCATCCATTTCCTACCGCTTATTCCCTTTCGGGGTCGCGGGGGCGCTGGCGCCCATCTCAGCTAAAATCGGGCGGAAGGCAGGGTACACCAAAAGCTCATTTCAGCAAAATTCATGCAATATGTCTTTTTAGTGCGTGTGAATTTAGTGATGGTGTCACTATGGTTACGGTAAAAAGAAAGAGTGGGCTCAGGACCACTTCAGATATGGTTTGCCATATGAGGGGGCAACTGAACGCCATTCAAAAAAGTGTCATCTGGCAGACACAACAATTCACTGAGGAGAAACAGCTGACCTGCAACCTTCAGTGTGTGTACAAATGTGAAGTGAATTATATTTATATAGCGCTTTTCTCTAGTGACTCAAAGCGCTTTACATAGTGAAACCCAATATCTAAGTTACATTTTAAACCAGTGTGGGTTGCACTGGGAGCAGGTGGGTAAAGTGTCTTGCCCAAGGACACAACGGCAGTGACTAGGATGGCAGAAGCGGGAATCGAACCTGCAACCCTCAAGTTGCTGGCACAGCCACTCTACCAACCGAGCTATGCCGCCCCAAGAGTTCAGAGGTCAATGTCAGCTACATGGTTCAACAGTCATTTATATACCCCTCCACACACATCTCCACACATCTTGTCAGTCTGCTATGACAAGAATCAAAACATCCATTAATCAAAGTAAACACATGGCTGGGTTTGAAAGTGAGAGTCACGCCTCTTCTGTTGCTGTACAATTAAACTCCTACAGATGAGGTGTAGCAGGTTAAGAGCAATAAACAGTAGGGTTGTTCCTATCAAGGTTTTATGCTGCAGACGCGAATACTGATCATCTACGAGTGAGATCGGCTAAACTCGATCACATGTATTAACTATTCCAGCTGTACGCAGGTGGAAGGCTAGGCTAAACAAGTTGCCACCAACGTTCCCTCTAAGGTACACGCCTGTGCAAGTGCACACTGCTCACGCAACTTCTGCGCACAGCAAATCTAGGCCGCACACAAAATCGAATAAAAAGATAAGCGCATAACAGTGTGCATGTCTGCCGTCGCTCACATGTGTGCCACTGAATGCTTAAGGAGTTTTGGCGTTTGCTCACACGCATGAAAAATTGGAGGGAAAATTGGTTGCCACCTCAAACCGTCAAACAGAAAATATATTTGAAGCCAGCAAAGCCAAAAATCAGTTTGTGAGGTATTTACATTATTAAAAGTTATGTTGTTAGTTCACTTTTCGTGTTTCACAAGAAAGGATGGTGCGGGGTACACCCGTTTGTCCACAACTGCATGAGCAAATAGTCAAACAGTTTAAGAACATCGTTTCTCAAAGTGCAATTGCAAGAAATTTAGGGATTTCAACATCTACGGCCCATATCATCAAAAGGTTCAGAGAATCTGGAGAAATCACTCCACGTAAGCGGCATGGCCGGAAACCAACATTGAATGACTGTGACCTTCCGACATCAATCTCTAAAGGATATCACCACATGGGCTCAAGAACCCTTCAGAAAACCACTGTCACTAATTACAGGTTGTCGCTACATCTGTAAGTGCAAGTTAAAGCTCTACTATGCAAAGCGAAAGCCATTTAACAACAACATCCAGAAACGCCGCCAGCTTCTAAGGGCCCGAGATAATCTAAGATGGACTGATGCAAAGTGGAAAAGTGTTCTGTGGTCTGACGAGTCCACATTTCAAATCATTTTTGGAAATGTTCGACATCGTGACAAAAGGGGAAGGGAACCATCCAGACTGTTATCGACGCAAAGTTCAAAAGCCAGCATTTGTGATGGCATGGGGTGCATTAGTGCCCAAGGCATGGGTAACTTACACATCTGTGAAGGCAGCATTAATGCTGAAAGGTACATACAGGTTTTGGAACAACATATGCTGCCAACTAAGTGTCGTCTTTTTCATGGACGCCCTTGCTTATTTCAGCAAAACAATGGCAAGCCACATTCAGCACGTGTTACAACAGCGTGGCTTTGTAAAAAAAAGAGTGCGGGTACTTTCCTGGCCCGCCTGCAGTCCAGACCTGTCTCCCATCGAAAATGTGTGGCGCATTATGAAGCGTAAAATATTACAGCGGAGACACCGGACTGTTGAACTACTGAAGCTCTACATAAAACAAGAATGGGAAAGAATTCCACTTTCAAAGCTTCAACAATTAGTTTCCTCGGTTCCCAAATGTTTATTGAGTGTTGTTAAAAGAAAAGGTGATGTAACACAGTGGTGAACATGTCCTTTCCCAACTACTTTGGTACGTGTTGCAGCCATGAAATTCTAAGTTAATTATTATTTGCAAAAAAAGTTAAGTTTATGAGTTTGAATATCAAATATGTTGTCTTTGTAGTGCATTCAATTAAATATGGGTTGAAAAAGATTTGCAAATCATTGTATTCTGTTTATATTTACTTCTAACATCATTTCCCAACTCATATGGAAACGGGGTTTGTATGTTCATAATATGGTTTCTCTCATTTCAGAAAGAAACAAGCCAGCTGTAGACACTTGGTACAAAGGCAGGTGTGCACACCACGGCAAGCGGCTGCATTGACTAATGCTATCCTGAATATGTTGGTAACTGACATGAGGCCACTATCGATGGTGGAGGATGAAGGTTTTACACAAATGATTCACATCCTCCACCTTGGTTACACTCTTCCCTTGAGGACCTATTTTACCAAACTGACGGAGAGGAAGTACGAGCAGACATTCCAAGCAGTGTAGACTGACATAAAAGCCACCCAGAGAAAAATTGCTCTCACTACTGATGTGTGGACAAGTGTAGCCACGGAAGCCTACCTTGGCAATACATGCCACTACATTGGAGACGAATGGAACATGAAGTCAATCTGCCTTACAACCATGCCACTACAGCAGGGGTCTCAAACATGCGGCCGGTGGGCCAATTGCGGCTCGCAAGACGTTATTATGCGGCCCGCGCTTTGATATGACAATTTAATGTTGGTGCGGCCCGCGAGTTTAGTATGAACGGCGCTTGACAGCGTCATACTTGCCAACGGCCCCAATTTTCCCGGGAAACCCCTGAATTTCAGGGCACCAATTCTCTCTTAGCTCCTGTCAATTTTTACCAGATCAACAATATTCAGAGAGTGCCATAATGGCACTGCCTTTAGCGCCCCCTACATCCTGAACTGACAGCGTGCAAGCCCAGTTGTATGTTGCATCTGGCCATGTGAGACGCACGTGTGTTGTTGCAAGACATATTTGATCAACAGCTACACAAGTCACACTAAGGGTGGCCGTAAAAAAACGTTTAACACTGTTACAAATATGTGCCAGACTGTGAACCCACACCAAACAAGTATGACAAAGACATTTCGGGAGAACATCCGCATCGTAACACAACATAAACACTTTAGAACAATTACCCAGAATCCCATGCAGACCTAACACTTCCGGGCTTCAATTTACACACCCGGTTGAGGTGTTGTATGTTTTAGCCCTGCAAGGTGTTCTGGGTATTTGTTCTCCTGTGTTTAAGTTGTGTTAGGGTGCGGAAATTCTCACAAAAGGGGTTTGTCATTCTTGTTTGGTGTGGGTTCACAGTGTGGCGCATATTTGTAACAGTGTTAAAAGTTTTTTTATGGCCACCCTTAGTGTGACGTGTATGGCTGCTGAACAAGTGCGTCTTACAGCCACGTACGTTGTTCAGCACAAGTCTCACACAACATGATACAGAAACGGCACATTGGTTGTGTGATATAAAAGCGTGCGCGATGACATGGAGTGGAGTAGTAGTCTTCTTTTGGGGGTGTGCGGACCCCTGGAGGTACTTGAAGATATTCCAAGGGACAAGTGAATTTTATTAAAAACATTGTAAAAAAACAGCAGCAATTCATAAATACTTTATACATATGTTTATTGAATAATACTTCAATGAAATATGAATGTATGTTCATAAACTGTGGAAAAATAATACAACAATCTAACATTCAGTGTTGACAGCTAGACTTTTTGTGGACATGTTCCATAAATATTGATGTTAAAGATTTCTTTTTTTGTGAAGAAATGTTTAGAATGAAGTTCATGAATCCAGATGGATCTCTATTACAATCCCCAAAGAGGGGACTTTAAGTTGATGATTACTTCTATGTGTAGAAATCTTTATTTGTAATTGAATCACCTGTTTATTTTTCAACAAGTTTTTTTTTTATATCTTTTTTTCCAAATAGTTATATAAGAAAGATATAATAAGAAAGACCACTACAAATGAGCAATATTGTGCACTGTTATACAATTTAATAAATCAGAAACTGATGACAGAGTGCTGTATTTACTTCTTTATCTCTTTTTTTCCAACCAAAATGCTTTGCTCTGATTACGGGGTACTTGAATTAAAAAAATGTTCACAGGGGGTTCATCATTGAAAAAAGGTTGAGAACCACTCTTAAAGGCAGTGCAGTCATGGCAGCCCTTAATAATGTCGGCTGGGTGAAAATTTGGAAAAATTCGGGAGAATGGTTGCACCGGTAGATTGTCGGGAGGTGCACTGAAATTCAGGAGTCTCCCGGAAAAATCGTGAGGGTTGGCAAGTATGTTGCTAGGGCAGGAACGCCATTCATAGAAGGTGAATTCATTAAAAAGTGCATGTTAGATTTTTTAAGAAATCTTTTTTGCTGCCCGGCCTCACCCAGTTTCTGCATCCAGTGGCCCCCAGGTAAATTGAGTTTGAGACCCCTGCACTAGAGAAAAGACATTCAGCATCCAACATTGCAGAATGGTTGGAATAGGTAATTGCCAGGTTTTAAATTCCCCTACGCAATATTATTGCTATTGTGCATGACAATGGTGCACTTTATAAAAAAACAAAACATTTTTGGAACACTTGCCTTGTTTTAATTGGCAAGTCGAAAGGACATGGTGCCGGTATGCTGTTTTTTAAATAAAGTATTGGAAAGGATAGAAATGTAGTTTGTCTCTTTTATCAGATTATTAATCGATCAATCGAAGTAATAATCGACAGATTAATCGATTATCAAATTAATCGTCAGTTGCAGCCCTAGTTACATCCCTTGTGCATACTCCTAAAAGGATTTATAGGGGGAAATTGTGATTAGAGGTGCAATGATTCGTAGAAATTGACAAAAATCGACAATAAAATCCATATTTGTCTGCAATAGTTGTGACGTCATCACTCGTGTTTTTCCGTCTGGAAGAGAGTATGCGTGGCCACTACAACAACATTGCAAGTGAAAATATGTTAAGTGTGGGAAAATGTTCTTATTTTTGTTAAAAACAAATACTTTGCTCATTTTACAAAGAAGATCTTGCATATATGACATTTGTGATACGGGATAATTCAAAGAGGGGGAATGTCAGACATCTCGATGTCTCAACTCGGTAAGATAATTAAGTTTAACAGTTCTTTTTATTTTTGTGAAACCCGAACGAGCAGTATAGTACAGTATACATAAATATTTATGAATGAATTTGTCATCTTTGTTTATAGTAAGCACATGCCTAAAATACCTCAACTCAAGCATAAATTAAAAGTCGATGGCTAAATTACAGCAAAGGAATTTGTGTATGCTTTATAATCCGATTAGTCGACGAATCGTTAAGATAGTCAATGACTCGTCGACTATCCTAATAGTCATGAGTTGCAGCCCTAATGGTAATATTAAAAAAAGCAGCATTGTGCACGGTGCACAGTAATTATCGTGGTGTCAGAAATCCCAGTTAAGGGTTAAAACTTTGTCTGACTTTACAAAGGACTTGCAATTAGTTTTGAAATTATAAATAATAGGGGTAATTTGTTTTTAGATAGCTCTGGTGTTGTAATAGTACACACTTCTGCATTTCATGAAAGAGGGCATGGGTTTGATTCCTGGCCAGGCTTTCTAAGGAAGGGCATCCGTCGTAAAAACCAAGCTCCACTTGAGTGATTGCCTCTTGTGGTCGTGACCCCTAACAGGGAAATGGTTTTAAATGTTAAATAGGGTGATTAGTGGATGCAGGGAAATGTTGTGAAATTCATTGAATGTATATTTAAAAGGGAACAATTCTTATGATAGACAAGCACATAGATTTTCGTTTTTATGCATTCTAAATATTAAATAAATGCGAGCAAAAGAATGATTACAATGGGGCCTAGGGGAGTCGCTCTATTCTGTTTGTGAAGCGCTTAAAAAACATCCAAACGCTTCCATTGAGGTTTTATATACATGTTGTAGGTATATATGTAATGTAGTAACAGGCTGGTTCATAATAACATGTTATTTTAACGCATTTTGCTCATTTTAGGTATACGGTGGCACATTCATTTTATAGACGCATCACAACGTTCACTTTTTCCTTCAACTATAACACTGACTACAACTCATGTAGACTTCATGAGATACAACAAACATAATTAAACATCACTTACACTAGGATGCCGATTGTTAGGATGTTGATATATTCTAGTTTGGATGAAGAATGCCTCCTTATCCTTGCAAATGGTTAAAAAAAATAGGTGGGTGCAAACCAGCATCTTTTGTATCTTTTTTGCCATCACTGGGTCTAAGTTGGCTGTCAAAATGTTACCAGCTTCTCATGTCCACATCTGTTTACTATACAGGGGAAGCATGATTCGTAACCTAGAATTAACTTTCACAAGCTCCAAGGTGGAAAAGCAGCTCACCAGCTGATGTCAATACAGCAGCATAAGGAAATTGCCTCTCTCTGATCCATGCGCCGCTAAATTTAAGTCCTTCACGCTAGCGCTTTGAACAACAATATTGCTAATACTTGGTTAATATTCATTCACGAAATGTAAACATAGTATTTGTGGCACTTTTTGGATGGTGATGGAAGGATGGATGGATGGATGGATGGACTGGTGGATGGATAGATAGATAGATAGATAGATAGATAGATAGATAGATGGATGGATAGATGGATAGATGGATAGATGGATAGATGGATAGATGGATAAATGGATAGATAGATAGATAGATAGATAGATAGATAGATAGATAGATAGATAGATAGATAGATAGATAGATAGATAGATAGATAGATAGATAGATAGATAGATAGATAGATAGATAGATAGATAGATAGATAGATAGATAGATAGATAGATAGATAGAACTTTACTGATTCCTTCAGGAAAATTACAATTCCAGCAGCAGTGTACAGAATTTAGATCAAATTTAAAAAGTCAATAATGGGGGTAAAAATGGAAATAAAATAGAAAATATTACAATAAGAATAGAAATAAAAAGCAACATTAACAATACAAATATAACAGTAAAAATAAGAATATAACAGGAGAAACCAGGCAGTAATGACCATGTTATGAAAATGTATTGCACTGGTAATTGCACTGTTTTTTGTGGCAGTTTATATCATTATTGTTATTGTTTTGCATCCCCTGTCATCCTAGTCGACCCCCCCCAGAGAGGAGTTGTACAGTCTGATGGCGTGTGGGACAGAGGAGTTTTTTAGTCTTAGGTTTTATGGTCAGAATAAACGCAGTGAATGCAATGACATCATGGCTACCCTTTGCTCCATTGTAAGTGGACTTTTATTTATGTTTAGAATGCGTTTAAAAAACACATATCCAAATGGCCCTGCGATGAGGTGGCGACTTGTCCAGGGTGTACCCCGCCTTCCGCCCGATTGTAGCTGAGATAGGCTCCAGCACCCCCCGCGACCCCGAAGGGAATAAGCGGTAGGAAATGAATGGATGGATGGTGTTGTTGTCTCTCTTAAAGATTGTGAATTATAGGCAAAATTCCACAAAAGTGCAGTTCCCCTTTAAATACATTTGTAACATATTGGTATAAAATCCTTTAAAGTGAAAAAGACATTTTTAAGCAAAAAAGTCAGTGGTGAAAGCCTTCCTGATTTTTAGTGAATGTTGGACAGTTTTCTTAATGTAAATTTTGGAGGCTTTACGTTTCTGATGGTATTACTGAGAGCAGTTCTGCTATCACATCTTTGTTAAAACCACCTCCTCAAGACCTTTAAGTCGTCTTACCACAAGGTAAACTGGTAACCAACTGCTGCCATAGTAAAATTTACTACAGGTATGTTTATTTGGACATTGTGCATAACTAACATTACACAAGTGGACTATGCACAAATATAATCTTTAGTAATGTGTGGCAGACAGAAAGCTTCAGAAATACAAAAAGGTAAATGGTCTGTGTTTATATAGCACTCATACCCAAAGCGCTTTACATTATAGGTCACATTCACACGCTGATGGTGGAAGCAGCCACACAAGGCGTGAACCACTACCCATATGAGCAAGAGTGAAGGGGCTTGCCCAAAGACACAACGGTCGTGACTCGAATGGCAGAAGATGGAATCGGACCTGGAACACTCAAGTTTCTGGCACGGCCACCCCAAAAACCAGATCAAAGCAATGATCCATTCATTGTGGTTTACATCTATTACTCTGTTTTGTCAGGGCTTTGCATTAGCTTAGTTGTGTTACAATTTAGCATCCACTACGATGATTGTCCTCGTTTTTGACATACAAATGTTGTTAAAATATTGGACACCTGTGTTAAACACTGCTACAGCATCAAATCATAATATTAATGCATTTGGGCATGAGCTTACAGTTTTTGGTTGCCTCTGATCGCTGTGTTTTGTAGTATTTTTCAACTGTGGACGACAGTGTGATGGACATGTTTTTGTGGGCATCCTGGTATGCTGTCGGCCAGCCTCTTCTCTTCTCCCTCTATTGAAGCGACCTTCTTTAATGCAGCAATGTGCGTCACACAAGGTGTACCTAATGTTGTGACCGGTGCCTCTGTATCAGACCTGGGCAAATTACAGCTTTCAATCTGGCCCGCCAGACATATCCAAATACCATTTTTAAACTTGAAAACATTTTTGCTTACTATCAGCATCAAAACTGTAGCTGTCATTATGATGTGCAGTGCTATTTTCAAATACAAAGTGTTGAACTATAGAAAGTATTTCAATGGTTGGAATATTTTGAGTGATTTACGGGTTATTACGGTAATGTGCATCACAGCATCTCAGTGTGGGAGAGGTTTGTTTACTGAGCACCCAGCCTTAAACCTGGGTGTCAGGGACAAAGTCCTGCTAAAAAGTGATGTGTCAGATTATAGGTGTATTTTTAACCCTTTGCGTTCATTTTTTGCTGTGTTTGTTGCATTTATGTTGTTTTGTTTGATCACAGAAGATGTCTACCAAGGAGGTAGTACGATAATACAATAAAAAAGAGAAGCGATGTTCATATGTTGTTTATATTCAGTGTGTTATTGCTCATAATTAATATTGTAAATCCAGCATTCATATATATATATATATATATATATATATATATATATATATATATATATATATATATATACTTTATTTATGTTACTTATATAGTTAAGTCTACATATATAATAGTGTGTGTCACACTATTATATAGTGTGTGACACTATATAATAGTGTCACACTGTGATCGCAATGCTTTAAGTCTGCACATTATTCTAATACCAAATTTAAGAGGGAAGTTTGCCAAACATGTAAGAATACAGTACAACCTACAGTAAAGCGTGCACATTCACACTACAACCCTTTTTTTCCGCCACACAGCAAAGTGTTGATTGTAACGCAACAACAATCATTAGTACATAAAACTATTCAGTTTGCGTTGATTAAAGCAAGTCGTATAACAGACTGAAAAACAACACATAACTTCAACTAGTTCAACTTTAACAATCCACCCCACTTCAGACATTGACGACAATACAATATGAAGTGTAAATGATAAAACATTGAATATTAAGAGTTTACTTCCCTGACAACCTCCTTAAAGGCCTACTGAAACCCACTACCACCGACCACGCAGTCTGATAGTTTATATATCAATGATGAAAACTTAACATTGCAACACATGCCAATACGGCCTTTTTAGTTTACTAAATTGCCATTTTAAATTTCGCGTATGATGGCGCGTATGATGACGCGTGCGCATGACGACTCGGATTGTAGCGGACATTTTTTTCCAGCCCGATCCCAGCTATAAGTAGTCTGCTTTCATCGCATAATTACACAGTATTGTGGACATCTGTGTTGCTGAATCTTTTGCAATTTGTTCAATTAATAATGGAGACGTCAAAGAAAAACGATGTAGGTAGGAGGCGGTGTATTGCAGCTGCCTTTAGCAACACAAACACAGCCGGTGTTTCCTTGTTTACATTCCCGAACCTGAAGCTTTACTATGGAACAGAGCGGTCAAGCGAACATGGTTCCCGACCACATGTCAACCGGCAGGTTCCGGTGAGAAAATTGTGGTAATAAGTCGGCTCTTATCGTAGACATGAGCGGAGCATGCGTACTTCCTCGTGCACCTGTCAAAGAGGCAGCTGTGTGGCTTCCCTCAGAGAGACTGGCGGTCACCACACCCGTGGCCAAACTCCTCCGACTTTCAGGTACGACAGTATAATCTCACTGCAACACTAGTAACACAATAAGCAGATAAGGGATTTTCCAGAATTATCCTAGTAAATGTGTCTAATAACATCTGAATCGCTCCCACTGCCCTCGCCTTTTTTTTTCCTAGTCCTTTTCTCTCACGATCCTCATCCACGAATCTTTCATCCTCGCTCAAATTAATGGGGAAATCGTCGCTTTTTCAGTCCGAATCGCTTTCGCTGCTGGTGGCCATGATTGTAAACAATGTGAGGATGTGAGGAGCTCCACAACCCGTGACGTCACGCGCACATTGTCTGCCACTTACGGTACAGGCAAGGCTTTTTTATTAGCGACCAAAAGTTGCGAACTTTATCGTCGATGTTCTCTACTAAACCCTTTCAGCAAATATATGGCAATATCGCGAAATGATCAAGTATGACACATAGAATGGACCTGCTATCCCTGTTCACATAAGAAAATATAATTTCAGTAGGCCTTTAATGTTTTGTAATTAATCAGAAATATCAAGCAGCTAAAATGTGCCAAACATGGGGAAGTGTAGAGAGAGAGTTTTGCATTTCACCCACCATGCACTGTAGTGAAATTATATATGTGTAATTTGAAATTACATAGTGCTTGAACGTGATTTATAATGTCCAGAAAGTTCAATTAACAGGAGGTGTGTTATGTGCGGACGGGTGTTGACTTTATTTGTTATAGTTAATTTACACCATGACTGGGAAAATTTGTTTTAATAGGGTCATGATGCTGTGCTCAATTTGTTTCCAAATGAAATACACAGTCATTGACCATCGATTGTATCTTACAACACAGGGAGTAGCAAGATCACTTGGCCTGTGGGCCGTAGTTTGGACACCCCTGGCTTACTTAACAACCAATTATGACAGAACTGTTCCGGTGATCACGCACGCCTTTTTTCTGCGGCAAAATTTTGGGGTATTATTAGTCAGTAGTGCGCAAAAAATTAACTAAATATTGCATTTTTAACATAACTACCTGCTGGTGTTAATGTGTATGTTTGTGTGTCATGATGTTCATTTGTCATATGGTCTGTAATTGGGCTGATTGTGGAAAAAAAAAAACCTAATTGCGATTTTTCTTACAAAAATTGGGATTGCAATTTTCAGATATTATATATATCAATCAATCAAATTTAATTCATATAGCCCTTAACTACAAGTGTCTCAAAGGGCTGCACAAGCATAAATGTATATACAAATACATAAAACTGTGAACAAAACAGTATTACTTTTAGACTGTCAACACATACTTGTGTCAAAGTACCACACATTATAAGAATATGCAGTAGTTTACTTTAAAAAAATGTTTGGCTTTATGCAGACTCAGAGATTTTGTCTACGTCATGCTCTTAAACTGAAGAAAAAAACAGAAACACGATACAGTGATTATAATGTAATGATTATATGATATACAAAAATAATGCAAGTATCTATTTAAAATTATATAAACTTTTATTTGTCATTACCGTAGAAATGTTTACCATTGTATTGTAATTGGAAGGTAAATAACTTTTATCCATCCATCCATTTTCTACCGCTTATTCCCTTTTGGGGTCGCGGGGGGCGCTGGCGCCTATCTCAGCTACAATCGGGCCTTTAGATTTTCTAAATAAATAAACGAACAAAAATAGAAAATGAACTCTCATTTCTGTATGCAAAAATGTAACTTAGATAGATATTGAACAAAAAGTGCCTTAAAGTGCATTTTTTCCCAGTTGGAAAAACAAAGTCCAGTTGTTTTTTTGTTGGTTGCCATCACGTGGTCACGGCATTCTCTCTGAAACGTTTATCCTTTTTGCGATTTGAACGGTTTGTACAGCTGAAAATTATGCAAGCATAGGGCTTTTTTCTTCGAGAAAGGCTAAATGACACCTTGTACCCATTGAGAACAAACACTATCATGACCACCACGGAAATTTAACGAGCCTGAAGTGACGTCATGTAAATTCAGGCATTTTTGACTCAGATGCAGTCACGCCTCTCTGCCCATGGCTCTATCGGATTGGTTACGCAGACAAAGCACGGGTAAGAAGCAGGACCAATCAGAAGGTGATGTCTTTTCCAGGGTTCTCAAACACACAAAGCGGAAAAAAAGAGTGGAAAAAACTCTGGTGGCTGTACAAATGTGTCGAAAGTCCGTAGACATACAAAAATTGTAATAAGCATCCCAGCCCTTTACATGTCACAACTATTAGTAACATTACTATGAGCAGAATACAGTAAACACTTAATGAACATAAGCTCTGCTTCCTCGTAGTACCTCAGCATGAATGTGTCGCCAACTTGGCAAAGCAATTTGAATAAACGACTGCGAGTCTGCACCATACTGACACAGTGAGTCCAACGCCAGCCAAGAATAATAAAATAATATCATGTACATTCCTCCATGAAAATATGGAGAAGCTGCTGATGGTGTGTTTTACAGAGGCTGCTTGAAGGAGATACCGTAGAAGTCCACTCTCCAAAGTAAATGGTGTACATTACTGTTACACTACTTCATAAAACTGTGGTTTTAGTAGTACATTCGATTGTATTGTTTTTTTTACCCAAAATGTCTCATCTTAAAGTTAGTTTTTCTTATTAAAAAACATATTTCATATTAAAATTGTGCAGCTTTGGAGGGCCAAACACCAGTTAAATTGATTTTAATTCATTCCATTTGCAATCTTGATTAGAGATTCAAGAGTTTTGAATTAAGAGCTCTGTCACTGAACCAATTCATCTCGTAAATTAAGGTGCTACTGCACTTTTTTATGCTTTTGGGCAAAAATATGTTATTTTTGCTATGCAGCACCTGGTGAGGCTTGCATTTGCTAACAGCATATCAGGCGTTTTTTGTGCGGTGCCGTTTCACACTTGCCTTATTCAGGACTTGTCCGAGACCCATTTCTCAAGAGGTTCGGGTCCTGTTGGTCCTGCACTGCGTTCACAATTGACCAAACAAGCACAGTTGATTCCTTTATAACCAGACTATCATGACAGAGTCGCAGGTGGCACTTTTTCTTCACTTCCTGTCTGTGTAATAGTGGTGGTAAACAAGCACACTCAAGCTATTTCTACACTAAGCCGGATAACCCCTTAAACAAATAATTATTTAGCATAAGCCCCGATTCAGCCACACTAAACCAGCGTTTAAGGTCCCCTTCCTCGGATCAAATTTTAACACTGGTAAGTGCACCATTTATTTCTTGAATCTCCGCCTCTTAGCTTTGTATGGACTCATTGATCAGTTACAAACTGTGTTCGGAGAGTAAGTGACGCCAGAAAGGCCGTGCCTCACACACGAAGTGACGTCAGAAAGAACACGCCACAGCCAGATTCATAATAAAGCGGTTTTGCAAATCGTAGCTAACCACTGGAAATATGGAGGCGAGTCATCCAGATATGCCGTGTTTCTGCTTCTTTGACATGTACAGACGCTTGTGGAAATCACTCATGAATACCTAAAGAGAAAGCGATTGCAGCTATTTCGGATACAACACTTCTCAGACAGCAAGAGAACTTACGAATTCTGTGATTCTACTTACCGAAAAACTTATTCCATGTGTCCATTTATTCAACGAGAATGCAGGCTGCCGTGTGTGTAATAAAATGGTAGCGTGAAGGGCTGGGCGACATATCGATATATGCGATATATCGCGGGTTTGTCTCTGTGCGATATAGAAAATGACTATATTGTGATATTCGAGTATACGTTCTCACGCAGTTGCTTTTAGCTGCGGGCATTACACTACAGGCTCTTCCCACTCCTTCTTGTGTCTCCTTCTCACAGAGCGAAAGCGCACCTTCTTACATACGTTACAAACCATCCCGTCATATGTCACATACATATACGCCCTCATGGAGCAAAGAGGTAGCAGCATGGATAGGGTTAGCTGTGATGCTAGCGAAGCCGTGCGAGTGGTAACACGAGAGAAAGAAAGTACGAATCTGGTAACAAATGAAGTGTGAATTAGTGAAGTGAATTATATTTATATAGCGCTTTTCTCGAGTGACTCAAAGCGCTTTACATGGTGAAACCCAATATCTAAGTTACATTTAAACCAGTGTGGGTGGCACTGGGAGCAGGTGGGTAAAGTGTCTTGCCCAAGGACACAACGGCAGTGACTAGGATGGCAGAAGCGGGAATCGAACCTGCAACCCTCGAGTTGCTGGCACGGCCACTCTACCAAGGAAGAATTCATTCCCAAGAAAAACCGCAGGGGGTCAATCGCCTGGCGGTGGTTCGGCTTCAAGCAGGAATATGTCGAATAGACAACTTTAATTTGTCAAGTGTGGGGCACAAGCGTTGCCACCAAAAGTAGCATTACTGCTAATATGTAGCATCATTTGAAAAATCACCTGCTAATAACTGTTTAATAAATACAGTTTTGGTCAAATGACTTAGTTGTGATTTCCTTCTCAGCCTGAAAGTTTAAAACGAGCATATATTAATGCAGTATGAACAATAATGTTTTAATGTAGACAGATAGAATAATCATACTGCTGTGATTATATGTATCAAGTGTTAATTCAAGGCTAAGGCAAAATATCGAGATATATATAGTGTATCGCGATATGGCCTAAAAATATCGAGATATTAAAAAAAGGCCACATCGCCCAGCCCGAGTAGCGTGTGCTTTGTATTACTTGGCAATCGATGGAAGACTATGGAAAATGCCCAATGCATTTGGACTGGCAAAGCACACTATATCAGTTATTGTCTGTCATGTATGTCGCGGACTCAACGTCTAGGTCCAGAGTATATAAAGTCACCAAAAACGAATGGACAATGAAGGTAAAGGCAAAAGAGTGAAGTGTCCTGATCAGCTATCTAGATCCCTTCATGGGATTGTTCTTTATCTTTATCTTTAAATGTTCTTTATAACATTGTTTACTTTCGTGTCCAATAAAGATTTGATTCATTTATGATGACTCAGGTGTGATTCACTACAATAAGGCCCCACAGCATAGTGGATTCCAGTTAATTGAGATACCACAACACTGGATATTGTTCAGATAAGTTAAATTTAAGAACCTACACACAAAGCAACACTGGAGGTGACTATGACGTGCGCATTTTCCGCGAATGCGTATTAGGTCGCGTTGCGCTGGCTGACGGAGGGAGTCTTAAACGACCATTGTGTGTGTGTGTGGACAAAGATAAGGTTAGGTGGGACTTACCCTGTATATAAAACGGCTTAGTGCAAACGGGGCCTCAGACCATTAAGTGAATGTGCGCATCTGTTAGTCCGGCCGGCTATTCTGTAACTATGGTACGCTACACGGTCCATCGAGTGGTACGCCAAGAATCACCTGATTAAATATTCAAACACATTGTTAATGTTCAATCTGTCTGTAATGTTACAGTGGCCAAAACATCAAATAAACTTGGTGAATAAAACCACTGCCTTAAATGAATATTTAGGCCTACTACGCTACTGGGGCGGTATAGCTCCGTTGGTAGAGTGGCCGTGCCAGCAACTTGAGGGTTCCAGGTTCGATCCAGGCTTCAGCCATTCTAGTCACTGTCGTTGTGTCCTTGGGCAAGACACTTTACCCACCTGCTCCCCTGGTTTACATGTAACTTAAAGGCCTACTGAAATGAGATTTTTTTTATTTAAACGGGAATAGCAGGTCCATTCTATGTGTCACACTTGATCATTTCGCGATATTGCCATATTTTTGCTAAAAGGATTTAGTAGAGAACATCATGGATAAAGTTCACAACTTTTGGTCGCTAATAAAAAAGCCCTGCCTTAACCGGAAGTATGTGCGCGTGACATCACGAGTTGCAGGGCTCCACACATATTCACATTGTTTATAATGGGATCCACCAGCAGTAAGAGCAATTCGGACCGAGAAAGCGACAATTTCCCCATTAATTTGAGCGAGGATGAAAGATTTGCGAATTAAGATATTGATAGTGAAGGACTAAAAAAAATAAAATAAAAGCAATGGCTCCGGACAACGGCAGTGTGAGCGTTTCAGATGTATTTAGACACATTTACTAGGATAATTCTGGAAGATCCCTTATCTACTTATTGTTTTAATAATGAGATTGTTTAAATAGTGAGATTGTAAATATTGTGAAGACATACGTCGAGGTCGGATGGCTGCGGTGAACACGCAGTGTCTCAGAGAGAAGCCGAGGAGCCAAGCTCACAGCTGCCTTTTTTGACAGCTGCTGCAGGACGGCGAATAATCCAATGATGTTTCCGGTAAGATATACATCACAATGTCCCCATCCAAAAACATGCTGGTTGACGTAGAGAAAACATGTTTGCTTGACCGCTCTGCTTCACAACAAAGAAACACCGGCTGTGTCTCGGAGCTAAAGACAGCTGCAATCCACCGCATTCCACCAACAGCATTGTTCTTTATAGTCTCCATTATTAAATGAACAAATTGCAAAAGATTCAGCAACACAGATGTCCAGAATACTGTGTAATTATGCGATTAAAGCAGACGACTTTTAGCCGCTAGTGGTGCAGCTTTAATATTTCCTAACAGTCCGTGACGTCACGCGTATGCGTCATCATTCTGCGACGTTTTCAACAAGAAACTCAGCGAGAAATTTAGAAATGCAATTTAGTAAACTAAACCGGCCGTATTGGCATGTGTTGCAATGTTAATATTTTATTGTTGATATATAAACTATCAGACTGTGTGGTCGGTAGTAGTGGGTTTCAGTAGGCCTTTAAATGTTGGGTTTTCACAATGTAAAGCCCTTTGAGTCACTAGAGCAGGGGTAGGGAACCTATGGCTCTAGAGCCAGATGTGGCTCTTTTGATTACTACATATGGCTCTCAGATAATTCATATTTATATAGCACTTTTCTGTAGTGGCTCAAAGCGCCTTAAAAACTGACACCCAATATCTAAGTTACATTTAAACCAGTGTGGGTGGCACTGGGGGCAAGAGGGTAAAGTGTCTTGCCCAAGGACACAACGGCAGTGACTAGGATGGCGGAAGCGGGAATCGAACCTGGAACCCTCAGGTTGCTAGCACGGCCACTCTACCAACGGAGCTATGCCGAGTAACCGTGTAATACTCTTCCATATCAGTAGGTGGCAGTCGGTAGCTAATTGCTTTGTAGATGTGGGAAACAGCGGGGGGGCAGGGTGCAGGTAAAAAGGTGTCTAATGCTTAAACCAGGGGTAGGGAACCTATGGCTCTAGAGCCAGATGACTGCATATGGCTCTCAGATAAATCTCAGCTGACATTGCTTAATACGATAAGTAATGAATAATTCCGCTGATAATCACAGTGTCAAAAATAACATTCAAATTATAAAACATTCTCATGCATTTTAATCCAACCATCTGTTTTGTACCGCACCTGTTCAATATGTTGCATTAATGGTAAGAAGTATTATATTTATTATTGGTTAACTTTTAGAATAACAATATTGTTAAAAAGAATGAGACATTATACGATACAAATGTTGGTCATACTTAAAAATGCACGAATTTAGTTGTATTCAGTGTTGAAAAATGTTATATGGTTCTTACGGAAATACATTGTGAAATATTTGGATTTCATGGCTCTCTCAGCCAAAAATGTTCCCGACCCCTGCACTAGAGAAAAGCGCTATATAAATATAATTCACTTCATTACTGTATTTGAACGTTGGTCATTATGTTGGTACTTGAAGAGCCAAGTGTGTCCTGAGTTAGAAGTTGCTGAAAAAAAGTTTGAGAAGCACTGTGTTAGTCTACTTACTTTTGTCCTTCCATTGATTGCGTAGTTGCCCAGTTTGGCGTTGCAATGTCTTATCACGTCGTCCATGCGAGTGGTGAGAAAGCGGATCTTCTCACAGCCGGCCTCCTTCCCGTCCACCCATGTGATTTTGTCCCCGCGGATGTCTTTCGTGGAGTCACTTTTTTGACTCACCACCTGGCCGTCCGTGAACCGGCCCGTCTTGTGCAGGGCCTTGACGTCCTCCAGGATGCCCAGTCCGACGTCCGCGCCCAGAAAGTTGTCCACCACGCAGATGCCGTGCTTGTTCATACACGGGACGATGTACTCCGTGGCCAGCTTCTGCGGGGATGCAGCGGTCTGCCCGTTAGGCGGGGATGTGTCGGTGGCGCTTTCCTCGCCGACCCCATGTGCGTCCGCGTCCGCGTCCGCGTCCGTGCTCGGCGCACTACTGTCCGCCCGCTCGGGGCTATTCTTCTTCTTCGGGCATCTCGTCGGCGTCTTCTCATCCCCCGGCGGTGGTTGCTCTTGTTTGGGAGGCTGCGTCTTCTCCGCCTCCTTACAACTGCGCTTGTGCTCCTTCCAGTGCTGTTTCTGGTGCTCCTTGCTGCAATAGAAGGAGCTCCGACACCTCCCGCACTTCAAAAGGTTCTCCATTTTCCCACAAAGTTCACAGTACTGGCGATCTCGCTCCAAGTCGATCTGCTGCTTCTCCATGTTTGCAGCGACGGGGGGGGGGGGGGTGCACTGCGCCTTTAAGTCCGATCCTTCACACGCGCCCTGCTAACCCGACAACTTTGGACGCGATCCACCTCCTCTGCCACGCTACGCCGAGCGAAAGCCGAAAGTGAGACTTAAAAGCCGGACATTTCATAACACTGGCTACTTCTTCACATCTTGAAGCGGAGGAAGGACGCGAAGGTTCGTCGCCTGGAGGGAGCGACACGGCCTGGCTCGAGGTCCGCATGAGGCATTCCTGTTTGCTAGCTGTGGGTCCGCGGACAGTGCATGGCGACGCTCGGTGTTCCCAGCCCGTCTGCGGCGCAACCCACTCTGACGTCACATAGAAGCCGCGCCCCTACTCTCGCGGTGCCTTCGCGGTCGTCGGACAGCTGACGACGCTGGCAACATGTGCAAGTGGTGAATCGAGGATCCATCCATTCATCCATTTACCACCGCTTGTCCCTTTTGGGGTCGCGGGGGGTCGCCGCAGCCTATCTCAGCTGCATTCGGTCGGTAGGCAGGGTACATGAATTGATTAACGTGGACCCCGACTTAAACAACTTGAAAAACTTATTCGGGTGTTACCATTTAGTGCAGGGGTCGGGAACCTTTTTGGCTGAGAGAGCCAAGAAGCCAAATATTTTAAAATGTATTTCCATAAGAGCCATATAATATATTTTTTTACACTGAACACAACTAATCATTTGCATTTTTAATTAAAACCAACATCTCTAGAGTATAATAACTATGTTATTCTCTGTAATAACATTGTTATTCTGAAGCTAACTGTGGAGGGGGTGTGGCCTGCGGGCCTGCAGCGAAGCAGGGTGTGACAGGACCGGCCTTGAAATCAGCAACAGGTGCGTAGATGGCCCACCTGGGCCTTGTTATCTAATCACCTGTCGCTATGTTATAAGCTGCACTGTTGTACAATTTTAAAAATCAAAAACTGATGACATAGTGCTGTATTTTACTTCTTTATCTCTTTTTTTCAACCAAAAAGGATTTGCTCTGATTAGGGGGTACTTGAATTAAAAACATGTTCACAGGGGGTACGTCACTGAAAAAAGGTTGAGAACCACTGGTGTACCCCATTGTCCTCGTTCCTAAAAAAGACAACACTATACGAGTGTGTAATGAATGACCTACGCAAAGTAAATGCCGTTTCTAAATTTGACACTTTTGGGATTTCTATAAATGTTTGTAAACTGTTGGCATCCTTGGTTTGAAAGTCTGGTTTGCGGAGGTTACATTGCCTTCACCCGAGGCGGGGTGTGACTGTGGTCAATTGTACGGAATATGTACTGTACTGTGCAATCTACTAATAAAAGATTCAATCAATCAAAAAAAAAAAAAAACCCCGGACAGGTTGCCTCCTCATCGCAGGGCCAACACAGATAGACCGACAACATTCCCACTCACATTCACACACTAGGGCTAATTTAGTGTTGCCAATCAACTTATCCCCAGGTGCATGTCTGGATCCAAAAAAGTAATACAATTAAAAAAAACAAAAACAAATCAACCTCAGCGTCAAACATTGTACTTTATATAATAGATAAATGAGTAGAGGTGGCCGGATTGATCCAAATGATGATTTGAGTTGAGTTTGAGTTTATTTCGAACATGCAAGCATACAACATGATACATCACAATTTCCAGTTTCTCTTTTCAACATGTTCGAAAAGGAGTAGCAAGAAGCAGAATTTATTTAATCCTACCCCTTTTCTTTTACATAACAGTTGCTAAAACTTTTGTTCACTTCCTGTTCTCAATTTATTCACAATATACACCATATGTAATCACCCATCCATCTATCCATCCATTTCTACCGCTTGTCCCGTTCGGGGTTGCGAGGGGTTGCTGGAGCCTATCACAGCTTCAATCGGGCAGAAGGCGGCGTACACCCTGGACAAATCGCCATCTCATCGCAGGGCCAACACAGATAGACAGACAACATTCACACTTACATTCACGCACTGGGCCAATTTAGTGTTGCCCATTAACTTCTTCCCAGGTGCATGTCTGGATCCAGAAAAGTGATAATATTTAAAAAAAACAAAAACAAATCAACCTTATCATCAAACATTGTACTTTCTATAATATATAAATGAGTAGAGGTAGCCGGATTAATCCAAATGTTGACTTGAGTTGAGTTTGAGTTCATTTCGAACATGCAAGCATACAACATGATACATCACAATTTCCAGTTTCTCTTTTCAACATGTTTGAAAAAGAGTAGCAAGAAGCATCCATCCATCCATTTCTACCGCTTATTCCCTTTTGGGGTTGCGGGGGGGGGCGCTGGCGCCTATCTCAGCTACAATCGGGCGGAAGGCGGGGTACACCCTGGACAAGTCGCCACCTCATCACAGGGCCAACACAGATAGACAGACAACATTCACACTCACATTCACACCCTAAGGCCAATTTAGTGTTGCCAATCAACCTATCCCCAGGTGCATGTCTTTGGAAGTGGGAGGAAGCCGGAGTACCCGGAGGGAACCCACGCATTCACGGGGAGAACATGCAAACTCCACACAGAAAGATCCCGAGCCTGGATTTGAACCCAGGACTGCAGGAACTTCGTATTGTGAGGCAGACGCACTAACCCCTCTGCCACCGTGAAGCCCTAGCAAGAAGCAGAGCTTATTTAATCCAACCCCATTTCTTTTACATAACAGTTGCTAAAACTTTTGTTCACTTCCTGTTCTCAATTCATTCACAATATACCCCAAAAGTAATCACCCATCCATCCATTTTCTACCGCTTGTCCCATTCGGGGTCGCTGGAGCCTATCTCAGCTTCATTCGGGTAGAAGGTGCCGTACACCCTGGACAAGTCGCCACCTTATCGCAGGGTCACCACAGATAGACAGACAACGTTTACACTCACATTCACACACTCAGGCCAATTTAGTGTTGCCAATCAACTTATCCCCTGGTGCATGTCTGGATCCAAAAAAGTAATAATATTTAAAAAAAAAAAAAAATCTACTTCATCGTCAAACATTGTATTTTGTATAATATATAAATGAGTAGAGGTGGCCGAATTGATCCAAATGATGAGTTGAGTTGAGTTTGAGTTTTTTTCGAACATGCAAGCATACAACGTGATACATCACAATTTCCAGTTTCTCTTTTCAACATGTTCTAGAAGGAGTAGGAAGAAGCAGAGCTTATTTAATCCTACCCCTTTTCTTTTACATAACAGTTGCTAAAACTTTAGTTCACTTCCTGTTCTCAATTTATTCACAATATACACCATATGTAATCACCCATCCATCCATCCATTTTCTACCGCTTGTCCCGTACGGGGTCGCTGGAACCTATCTCAGCTTTATTCGGATAGAGAAGGCGTCATACACCCTGGACAAGTCACCACCTTATCGCAGGGCCAACACAGATAGACAGACAACATTCCCACTCACATTCACACACTAGGACTAATTTAGTGTTGCCAATTAGCTTATTCCCAGGTGCATGTCTGGATCCAAAAAAGTAATAATATTTTTTAAAAACCAAACAAATCAACCTCATCGTCAAATATTGTACTTTCTATAATATATAAATGAGTAGAGGTGGCCGGATTGATCCAAATGTTGACTTGAGTTGAGTTTGACTTTATTTGGAACATGCAAGCATACAATATGATACATCACAATTTCCAGTTTCACTTTTCAACATGTTCGAAAAGGAGTAGGAAGAAGCAGAGCTTATTTAATCCAACCCCTTTTCTTTTACATAATAGTTGCAAAAACTTTTGTGCACTTCCTGTTCTCAATTTATTCACAAAATACTCCATAAGTAATCACAATAAATAAATAAATAGATAATACTCGGGGCTTCACGGTGGCAGAGGGGTTAGTGCGTCTGCCTCACAATACGAAGTTCCTGCAGTCCTGGGTTCAAATCCAGGCTCGGGATCTTTCTGTGTGGAGTTTGCATGTTCTCCCCGTGAATGCGTGGGTTCCCTCCGGGTACTCCGTCTTCCTCCCACCTCCAAAGACATGCACCTGGGGATAGGTTGATTGGCAACACTAAATTGGCCCTAGTGTGTGAATGTGAGTGTGAATGTTGTCTGTCTATCTGTGTTGGCCCTGCGATGAGGTGGCGACTTGTCCAGGGTGTACCCTGCCTTCCGCCCGATTGTAGCTGAGATAGGCGCCAGCGCCCCCCGCGACCCCGAAAGGGAATAAGCGGTAGAAAATGGATGGATGGACAATACTCGGTGAAGTAAGTTATATTTCATATGGTGAGACGAATAAGATTATTTTGAAAATTAATGTCAATAATGTCAATATCATTCATACCTGGGTAATTTCAGTTTTGTATTGACGCTGGCATTCTGTCCTGTTTATTATTGTGCTTTGTGGCGTTATTCAAATATATCATACATTTTAGTGGCTCTCAAATTTTTTTACCAAATAACACCTCAGAAAACACCTGGCTCTGCCATAATGACCAACTTTAAAATTCAGTAGCATAGTAGGCCTAAGGCCCCTTCTACACTAAGCCGGCTAAGGTTGTACAGGGTAGATCCCACCTAACCTTATCCTTGCCCATAAACACACACAATGGTCGTTTAAGACTCCCTCCGTCAGCCAGCGCAACGAGACCTAATAGGCATTCACGGAAAATTGCGCACCTTTGTGTGCAAATTCTTAAATTTAACTTATCTGAACAATATCCAGTGTGTGGTATTTCAATTAACTGGAATCCAGTGTGCTGTGGGGCCCTATTGTAGTGAATCACACCTGAGCTGGCACATGCACACATAGGGCCCTATGGGTGCTTGAGCCCCTGCTCTTTTTTGCCTCGTCTTAAAAAGTGCCCTCTGCCTGTGTGTGTTTTTTTTTTTTTTCTTTAAATAGCATTCATAAATTCCTGTTAGGGATGTAAAAAAACAAAACAAAACAAAAAACAGCGGTACAAAAACTTCATGTTTTCTTGTAATACCGGGTTGTTTCAGCCTGCGCTTCCGCCAGAGAGAGAGAGAGAGAGAGAGAGGGCGAGTGAGTGAGTGAGAGAGAGGATAGAGAGTCAACTGCGGCCTGAGGAGAACGTGACAGTGGAGCAACTTGAACCTGTGAGTTATGGTCTAGTCGCCGTCCACTTATTCAGCATCTAATATGGGTAATATTTCAGAAATACTCTGTATTATTATATTATTCAATGTGGCAGATTCTGTTTTTGCCGGATGTCGGAGCACAGCGCATCAATTGAGCACGGCACATCAATTCCGCACAGAGCAAAGCGGATCGTGCGGGACAGGAAGTAGTGTACAAAATACAAAATAAAACACCGGGTTAATTTTCAAAATAAAATGCACTGTGTTTACGGCGGATCACATTTCTCTCACAGTAGAGGTTTACATATAAAGTTGTATTGCGTTTCAGTTGTTTAGTCCGAGCATTAAGTGAGAAAGACCATAAGTTACAACTTAATGGTGTTTTCATCAAGTTAAGAGAAGAAGGACAGATTTTCACATTGAAGTTTTTTCCATTTGTGTATTTATTTTTTATATATTTTTTGAAGTTCATGTTTCACTGTTCAATGTTCAATATTAAAGTGCTTATCTTTAACAATAAATAGCCTAATAATAAACCAGTGTGTTGTTGCTTTTCATGTCTTCCAAGCCTATGATAATGTGAATTAATTCATTATGTGGGTTCTTCCGAGGATGTCGTAGTCGTAGTGGTTTGTACAGTCGTTTGAGACATTTGTGATTTAGGGCTATATAAATAAACATTGATTGATTGATTGATTGATTATGACAATAATTTGTTGACACAAAATAAATAAGCGGTAGAAAATGGAGAAATGGAAAATAAATGGCAATCACTTTTACCTACAAAGGACACACAGCTAAGTAGTTAGCTTCCTGTTAGCAAATTTAATTTTACATTAATTTCCATATTGTGTAAAGGACCCCCAAAAAATTTCCTGCCCTTTTCTGACTTTGAGCCCCTGCCCATCTATAATCATGTGCACGTCCCTGCACCTGAGTCAACATCCATCCATCCATCCATCATCTTCCGCTTATCCGAGGTCGGGTCGCGGGGGCAGCAGCCTAAGCAGGGAAGCCCAGACTTCCCTATCTCCAGCCACTTCGTCTAGCTCTTCCCGGGGGATCCCGAGGCGTTCCCAGGCCAGCCGGGAGACATAGTCTTTCCAACGTGTCCTGGGTCTTCCCCGTGGCCTCCTACCAGCTGGACGTGCCCTAAACACATCCCTAGGGAGGCGTTCGGGTGGCATCCTGACCAGATGCCCGAACCACCTCATCTGGCTCCTCTCGATGTGGAGGAGCAGCGGCTTTACGTTGAGCTCCTCCCGGATGGCAGAGCTTCTCACCCTATCTCTAAGGGAGAGCCCCGCCACCCGGCGGAGGAAACTCATTTCGGCCGCTTGTACCCGTGATCTTATCCTTTCGGTCATGACCCAAAGCTCATGACCATAGGTGAGGATGGGAACGTAGATCGACCGGTAAATTGAGAGCTTTGCCTTCCGGCTCAGCTCCTTCTTCACCACAACGGATCGATACAACGTCCGCATTACTGAAGACGCCGCACCGATCCGCCTGTCGATCTCACGATCCACTCTTCCCCCACTCGTGAACAAGACTCCTAGGTACTTGAACTCCTCCAATTGGGGCAGGGTCTCCTCCCCAACCCGGAGATGGCACTCCACCCTTTTCCGGGCGAGAACCATGGACTCGGACTTGGAGGTGCTGATTCTCATTCCGGTCGCTTCACACTCGGCTGCGAACCGATCCAGTGAGAGCTGAAGATCCCGGCCAGATGAAGCCATCAGGACTACATCATCTGCAAAAAGCAGAGACCTAATCCCGTGGCCACCAAACCGGAACCCCTCAACGCCTTGACTGCGCCTAGAAATTCTGTCCATAAAAGTTATGAACAGAATCGGTGACAAAGGACAGCCTTGGCGGAGTCCAACCTTCACTGGAAACGTGTCCGACTTACTGCCAGCAATGCGGACCAAGCTCTGACACTGATCATACAGGGAGCGGACTGCCACAATAAGACATTCCGATACCCCATACTCTCTGAGCACTCCCCACAGGACTTCCCGAGGGACACGGTCGAATGCCTTCTCCAAGTCCACAAAGCACATGTAGACTGGTTGGGCAAACTCCCATGCACCCTCAAGAACCCTGCCGAGAGTATAGAGCTGGTCCACAGTTCCACGACCAGGACGAAAACCACACTGTTCCTCCTGAATCCGAGGTTCGACTATCCGGCGAAGCCTCCTCTCCAGTACACCTGAATAAACCTTACCGGGAAGGCTGAGGAGTGTGATCCCACGATAGTTGGAACACACCCTCCGGTCCCCCTTCTTAAAGAGAGGGACCACCACCCCGGTCTGCCAATCCAGAGGTACCGCCCCCGATGTCCACGCGATGCTGCAGAGTCTTGTCAACCAAGACAGCCCCACAGCATCCAGAGCCTTAAGGAACTCCGGGCGGATCTCATCCACCCCCGGGGCCTTGCCGCCGAGGAGCTTTTTAACTACCTCAGCGACCTCAGCCCCAGAAATAGGAGAGTCCACTACAGATTCCCCAGGCACCGCTTCCTCAAAGAAAGACGTGTTGGTGGGATTGAGGAGGTCTTCGAAGTATTCCCTCCACCGATCCACAACATCCGCAGTCGAAGTCAGCAGAACACCATCCGCACCATACACGGTGTTGATAGTGCACTGCTTCCCCTTCCTGAGGCGCCGTATGGTGGTCCAGAATCGCTTCGAAGCCGTCCGGAAGTCGTTTTCCATGGCTTCCCCGAACTCTTCCCATGTCCGAGTTTTTGCCTCCGCGACCGCTAAAGCTGCACACCGCTTGGCCCGTCGGTACCCGTCCACTGCCTCCGGAGTCCTATGAGCCAAAAGAACCCGATAGGACTCCTTCTTCAGCTTGACGGCATCCCTCACTGCTGGTGTCCACCAACGGGTTCTGGGATTACCGCCACGACAGGCACCAACAACCTTGCGGCCACAGCTCCAATCAGCCGCCTCGACAATAGAGGTTCGGAACATGGTCCACTCGGACTCAATGTCCCGCACCTCCCTCGTGACATGTTCAAAGTTCTCCCGGAGGTGTGAATTGAAACTCTCTCTGACAGGAGACTCTGCCAGACGTTCCCAGCAGACCCTCACAATGTGCTTGGGCCTGCCAGGTCTGTCCGGCATCCTCCCCCACCATCGCAGCCAACTCACCACCAGGTGGTGATCGGTAGAAAGCTCCGCCCCTCTCTTCACCCGAGTGTCCAAAACATAAGGCCGCAAATCCGATGACACAACTACAAAGTCGATCATGGAACCGCGGCCTAGGGTGTCCTGGTGCCAAGTGCACATATGGACACCCTTATGTTTGAACATGGTGTTTGTTATCGACAAACTGTGACGAGCACAAAAGTCCAATAACAAAACACCACTCGGGTTTAGATCCGGGCGACCATTCTTCCCAATCACGCCTCTCCAGGTTTCACTGTCGTTGCCAACATGAGCGTTGAAGTCTCCCAGTAGGACAAGGGAATCACCCGGAGGAGCACTTTCCAGGACTCCCTCGAGTGTACCCAAAAAGGGTGGGTATTCTGAACTGCTGTTTGGTGCGTAAGCACAAACAACAGTCAGGACCCGTCCCCCCACCCGAAGGCGAAGGGAAGCTACCCTCTCGTCCACTGGGTTGAACTCAAACGTACAGGCTTTGAGCCGGGGGGCAACCAGAATTGCCACCCCAGCCCGTCGCCTCTCACTGCCGGCAACGCCAGAGTGGAAGAGGGTCCAGTCCCTCTCGAGAGAACTGGTTCCAGAGCCCTTGCTGTGCGTCGAGGTGAGTCCGACTATATCCAGCCGGAACTTCTCTACCTCGCGCACTAGCTCAGGCTCCTTCCCCCCCAGTGAGGTGACGTTCCACGTCCCAAGAGCTAGCTTCTGTAGCCGGGGATCGGACCGCCAAGTGCCCTGCCTTCGGCTGCCGCCCAGCTCACAATGCACCCGACCTCTATGGCCCCTCCTATGAGTGGTGAGCCCATTGGAGGGATGACCCACGTTGCCTCTTCGGGCTGTGCCCGGCCGGGCCCCATGGGAACAGGCCCGACCACCAGGCGCTCGCCATCGTGCCCCAACTCCGGGCCTGGCTCCAGAGCGGGGCCCCGGTGACCCACGTCCGGGCGAGGGAAATCTGGGTTCATTTCGTTGTAATTCCATAGAAGTCTTTGAGCTGCTCTTTGTCTGATCACTCACCTAGGACCTGTTTGTCTTGGGAGACCCTACCAGGGGGCATGAAAACCCCCAGACAACATAGCTCCTAGGATCATTGGGACACGCAAACTCCTCTACCACGGTAAGGTAGCAGCTCAGAGAGGAGCTGAGTCAACATATATTAATCAAATCTTTATTGGACACATGATAAGTACACAATTTGACAAGGAACATTTACGACAATAGATCTCAAGATCTAGATATCTGGACAGGACACTTCTCACTCTTGTGCCTTCCCCTTCATTGTCCATTCGTTTTTGGTGACTCTATTTACGCTGGACCTAAACGTTGAGTCCACGACGTACATGGCGGACCAGTGACGTGCGGTGAACTAAACACCAAGTGAGGCATACATACTTTTTTTTCTTCTTTTTTCTTTTTTTTTTACTTAAATTCATATGTGCAGCTCTCATCATTGTTGATTTAAGTTGCACATTAGAGTTACAGGGAAAAAAAGGGAGTTATTCGCTTTCATAAAAAATGTATCATAATGATATTATGATATGATAAATGTGCCAAAAAAACTATTTGATAAAGTTGTTATTAAATACTTTTTGGTCCCATTTGCTTTTAACAAAATAAATCAAGTATTGTGAGTGTATATTACCTTTCTGTATTTGTATCTGAAGCAGCTATAGCTATCCTCCATGAAAACGTACTTTGTATGATCACATTCATTTTGTCTTAAAGTCCAGTTTAGAGAAGCATTTAATCTTGGATACAGTATATGATCCTCCATATTGGCAGAAACATTCATTTAATTCAATTTCATTCCAAGAAATTAAACAATATTTTTGCATCTGACAAAAAATACCCACAAACGCCGGCTTACTTTAATAAAAATGCCATGTTTGTTATAAATACAGTAAAAAAAAAAAGGAAAAGAAAAAAATGCTGGCTTCCGCTGGAGAGACCTGTGTCTGCTAGCTTCAACGTGGTAACAAGCATGCGCCCCCTCGCTCACCCGCCCAATACACACTGTGTGTAGCAGTGGAGGCACCGCTTGTGTCCGCCTCACTTCTCATCCTCTGCATTATACTGATCAGGAAAATTATAAAATATACAGGAACCACACCTAAATCACATAGAAAGCATAAACCAAACGAGAAATTTTAAAACTTATTTTATATTATTACTTTGTTTTGGAACATCTCATGGTTAAGCCACCTGGTGAGGCAGTGCCTCACTTGCCTCCCCTGACAGCACGTCACTGTAGCGGACAATAACTGATACAGTCTGCTTTGATTTAGTGTGGCTAAAACGGGGCTTAGGCTAAATAGTTAATTGTTTAAGGGTTATCTGCCGGCTTAGTGTACACATAGCCTAAGTGTAACCGGTGGTCTCTTCCTCTGCGTTGTGTGTAATGATTGAACACTTTACTGACAATACAGGAAATACAATTTTTGTCAGGATGTTTCTGCCATCGTCGAGCCCCTCTCCCGTCATCATGGACAAAAGGGCAAGTAACGTACAACGGTGAAATAAAAACATACCTGACAATACAGGAAATACAATTGTTGCCAAAATATTTCTGTCATCGTCGAGCCCCTACACAAATAGAATAGTAAAAAAACAACAAATAGTGAACTTTAAGTTCTTAACGAAACAATAAATGCACTTTTAATTTTTTTTCCCACATGTACGCCTACTTCTCCCATTATCGTGGACAAAAGGGGAGTAGAAAGGTGTGTCCAACGCATATAAAGAAACAGGTGTCACAGCAATTATTGCAGTAGGAGGGATAATACGACAATGGTTCCACATTGACAAAACATCAAACAACCTTCAGGTATTTACATGTAACTTACACATTTTGTGTAATTATAACAATAATAAAACATTATACGATACATTATTTACTTGACATAATAGACCCCGCTACACTAATATTCATAAAAATTAAGCAGATGTTTTATTTTACAAGTATATTTAATATTTTTGGTTACTGTAACATTACACACAGTTTGAACAGAAACACTGTGTTTAAATATTTAAGTGATTCTTTAGCGTACCACTACATGTAGCCCGTCGCGTGCCACTGCCACATTTGGAGAACCACTCAAGGCCCAGGGGTCAGACCTGGGTCAGAATTTCAAGTGGCCTGCGAAAGCCTGCAGTGTCAATAAAGCATTCCATTCCTTTTTGTTAAATGGATGTATTTATTCTATGTTGACAGAAAATTCTGCAACAGGATATTCCTAGCACTGTTTTGGTTTTGAAAAGTAAAAACTTAAATATCTGCTTGTACCCTTGACTTACGGTTTTCAAGCAAGTTTTCCATGATATGCATAAATTGTGTATTTTTGAATCAATAATAATGAGTTAATCATACATTTGTGTTTGTATATACTGATAGTTACAAGCAAACCTCAATGAAAACAAGTTTGACACCCCTGATCTATATCCTATATATTTATATAATGTTTACAAATGTGGGGAACAAAGTTATTGGACACAGTAGAGCTTTATTCGGGTTTAACAACTATCAACTTATGCCTAAACAATTGTATGTATTACAAAAGCAACTTATCCAGGGTGCTTTAGCCCGAGTGCAGCTGAAATAGGTTCCAGCACAACGACCGTCACCCCCCCTCCTAAGCGACCCCGAGAGTGACAAGCGATAGAAAATGGATGGATGACAAAAAGGAATACTTTTGTTGTTTTGATGTTAGATTGTCCGAAAATAAGTTTGTTGAAAAACTTTGTCCTGTGAACTATTTGTCCATCCATCCATTTACTACCGGTTATTCCCTTTGGGGTCGCTGGTGCCTATCTCAGCTACAACCGGGCGGAAGGCGGGGTGCACCCTGGACAAGTCGCCACCTCATCACACGGCCAACACAGATAGACAGACAACATTCACAATCACATTCACACACTAGGGCCAATTTAGTGTTGCCAATCAACCTATCCCCAGGTGCATGTCTTTGAAGGTGGGAGGATCATAATCATGATCCACTAATTCCATTCAATTTCTGTGTTGGCCCTGCGATGAGGTGGAAACTTGTCCAGGGTGTACACCGCCTTCCGCCCGAATGCAGCTGAGATAGGCTTCAGTACCCACCGTGACCCTGAAAGGGACAAGCGGTAGAAAAATGGATGGATGGAGCTTGAAAAATGTTCAAGTACAGTAATAAACTGTTGATATATTTTAAAGTATCCATGTACAATATTTACTTGGTACCAAAAATGTAATATCCCCCTTTGGTTGAAATAAAAATGAGCCATAATTTGTGTGTGGCCCTGAGCTTCATCTTGGACACCCCTACTTTTGAGCAATCAATAGAAAGAATTGTACACTCCATGACTCCAATCCATTTGTAAATCTAGAGTCTTTCCAGAGAGATAGTATTGTCCATCCATCCATCCATTTTTTTTTACCGCTTATTCCCTTTTGGGGTTGCGGGGGGCGCAGGTGCCTATCTCAGCTACAATCGGGCGGAAGGCGGTGTACACCCTGGACAAGTCGCCACCTCATCGCAGGGCCAACACAGATAGACAGACAACATTCACACTCACATTCACACACTAGGGCCAATTTAGTGTTGCCAACCAACCTATCCCCAGGTGCATGTCTTTGGAAGTGGGAGGAAGCCGGAGTACCCGGAGGGAAGAGATAGTATAGTTTTTCTGTTAAAAAAAAACAAAAACAAAAAAAAAACACAGCTGCATTGATTGTAGCTTATGGTAGCGCTCACTCTCGCAAACCACAACAATGAACATGATATTTACATCAATTTTGAGCGTTGCTGTCCTTTTAAAAACATACATTTTCTTGAAAAGTTGATAGGAAAGTATGTTAAAAAAAAAAGTTACTTCCTCAACACGTGCATTTTATGTGAATGAATGACCACATCGTGGAAAACTTGAATGTATGAGCCTGGGGGGAGTTCCTGAAGGCAGCACGACTCGACGTCACAGCACAGTGTTGTCTTGATCATTCCAGACTTGCATTTGTGACATTCCTATCACTCAACAACATATTTTTTTTTCCAAAAGGGTTCCCTTTCACTGTAATATTTAAGGCCACATGAGTTTATTGACTTTGTATCCCCGTGGACACATGCTCCAAATACATGCTGCATATTACATCACCTATATTTATAAATAATACATTGTGACTGACTACATGTGCAATGTCTGCATATGACATTGCTTTTAAGAATCGTGGATGAACAGTACGTGTCCTCGTTAATACATGATAGTGTCGGCTCAATAGTTTTCAAAAAGGCGAATACAAGTGCATTTATATATACGTGCAGATTGCATTAATACGTATTCAATGACGTCTATACTTGAACTTTACTTTGATAGGTTTCAATGATTCACCACCAACAGCTGAAATGTTTACATTTGTTCTCGGAGTTTGCATGTGATCTTCTTAGAAGTGTTTGTATTCTTCTCCATGTCATATTAATTATGAAAAATGTGTTTTGTATTTTGTCACCTAAGAGAGCACAAACAAAACAACTGGCGATTAAAAAAATAAGCTGCCCTACTTTTCTTAAATGACTACATTTCCCACAATGCTCCTCTCTGCACACTTCCGGACACGCAGGAAAACGTCGCAAAAGCCCCCGGACAATAAACAAACGAGACAGTCGAACTGCCTGAAGAGAAAGACACACATTATTAATTCCCAGTGAAACTGCAATATATTTATTTTCACGTATTTACAGTACAGTTAGTGTATATTCAGTTTAGATAAAAGTCGAACGAATTGTTCAGGCGCTCGAGTTAAGACCCTCCGCCCCCCAGCCCGTCAAGCTATCGAGGGTGCCAGCTAACACCAGCGCTAATATGTGTGATCACACTGAATCATTTCACTAGTTTCCATTACTTAAACCGCTCGAAAAGGAACAGTTCAACATTGACTCGTTTTTAGTGTACAGCAACGCCGACGGTATGAATAAACAACAAGGTAGGTTCAGAGTTTAACATTCACGGCTGTTTCACATCCATGATACTTGTTCTAATGTTCTCCCCGTGAATGCGTGGGTTCGCTCCGGGTACTCAGGCTTCCTCCCAATTCCAAAGACATGCACCTGCGTATAGGTGGATTGGCAACACTAAATTGGCCCCAATTTTATGGTTGTGAGTGTGAATGTTGTCTGTCTATCTGTGATTAGGTGGCGACTTGTCCAGGGTGTACGACGACTTCCGCCCGAATGTAGCTGAGATAGGCGCCAGCGCCCCCCGTGATCCCAAAAGGGAATACGCGGTAGAAAATGGATGGATGAATGTTAATTGATTCAAGTGTTTTCTGGTTCTTATATGTTAACCCCCAATACAGCAGGGGTCACCAACCTTTTTGAAACCTAGAGCTACTTCTTGGGTACCGATTAATGCGAAGGGCTACCAGTTTGATACACACTTAAATAAATTACCAGAAATAGCCAATTTGCTCAATTTACCTTTAATAAATACATCTATCTATCTATCTATCTATCTATCTATCTATCTATCTATCTACATATATATATAAATGGGTATTTCTGTCTGTCATTCCGTCGTACATTTTTTTCCTTTTACGGAAGGTTTTTTTTGTAGAGAATAAATGATGAAAAAACACTTCATTGAAAGGTTTAAAAGAGGAGAAAACAGGAAAAAAATGAAATTTAAATTTTTAAACATAGTTTATCTTCAATTTCAACTCTTTAAAATACAAAATTCAACCGAAAAAAAGAATATAAAAACTAGCTAATTCGAATCTTTTTGAAAAAATAAAAAATATAATTTATGGAACATCATTAGTAATTTTTCCTGATTAAGATTCATTTTAGAATTTTGATGATATGTTTTAAATAGGTTAAAATCCAATCTGCACTTTGTTAGAATATATAACAAATTGGACCATGCTATATTTCTAACAAAGACAAATCATTATTTCTTCTAGATTTTCTGGAACAAAAATTTTAAAAGTAATTCAAAAGACTTTGAAATAAGATTTAAATTTGATTCTAAAGATTGTCTAGATTTGCCTGAATATTTTTATTTGTATTTTAATCATAAGTTTGAAGAAATATTTCACAAATATTTTTCGTCGAAAAAACAGAAGCTAAAATGAAGAATTAAATTAAAATGTATTTATTATTCTTTACAATAAAAAAAAAAATTACTTGAACATTGATTTAAATGGTCGGGAAAAAAGAGGAAGGAATTCAAACGGTAAAAAGGTATATGTGTTTAAAAATCCTAAAATCATTTTTAAGGTTGCATTTTTTTCTCTAAAATTGTCTTTCTGAAAGTTATAAGAAGCAAAGTAAAAAAATAAATGAATTTATTTAAACAAGTGAAGACCAAGTCTTTAAAATATTTTCTTGGCTTTTCAAATTTTATTTGAGTTTTGTCCCTCTTAGAATTAAAAATGTCGAGCAAAGCGAGACCAGCTTGCTAGTAAATAAATACAATTTAAAAAATAGAGGCAGCTCACTGGTAAGTGCTGCTATTTGAGCTATTTTTAGAACAGGCCAGCGGGGTACTCATCTGGTCCTTACGGGCTACCTGGTGCCCACGGGCACCGCGTTGGTGACCCCTGCTATACACCAATGACGACAAAAGCTCATTATCTCAATAACATCAACATTTTCTAGGATCCTGCATCTCCCTAAAGACCAAAGCTGGAATAAATTAATTGGGGACTTCTTTGATACAATGTTTCACAGCACATGGACACTTGAGAGTCGTTTAAACTATCCTACTATGTCGCAACATCATCTGTCGCTTTTCTGCTCCATTTACAGTTGAAGGACGTCCACAGAAAAAGAGTGATGGAGCTCATCAGCAAAGTGCCGATTTGTCTTCGCCTGTCCTTGCCGCCTTCAAAGGTACCTACATCCTCTTTATATAGATGACACATTTCACCTGCAACAAGTGCTATTTTTTTACATGCATTTCTTTTTGAAGTCTTCCAGAAGGAGCTTGACACCAAACATGACAAACACGAACGCCTTGTCAAGCTCAGTCGAGACGTCACCATTGAGAGCAAGAGGACAATTTTTCTTTTGCACAGAGTGACAAGGTGTGTACATCCAGCTGAAGTTGGAAAGAGTGCGGTCACACATTTTTTGGTCTGGTTGAAGGGGAACTGCACTTTTTTGGAGTTCTGCTTATTATTCACAATCCTTATGTTAGACAATAACACATACAGGCGTGCTCAAAAGTACACTTGTAAAGAACATAATGTCATGGCTGTCTTTGAGTTTCTAGTAATTTCTACAACTCTTATTTTTTTGTGATAGTGATTGGAGCACATACTTGTTGGTCACAGGAAACATTCATGAAGTTTGTTTCTTTTATGAATTTATTTTGGGTCTACTAAAAATGTGACCAAATCTTGAGCTGTTTACTCAATTTTTGTTTCATCTGACCGCAGAACTTTCCTTCCGAAGGTCTTATGTTTGTCAATGTGATGTCAGATGAAACAAAAATTGAGCTGTTTGGCCAGAATACTCAGCAATATTTTTGGAGGAGAAAAGGTGAGGCCGTCAATCATGGTGGTGGTAGTATTTTGCTCTGGGCGTATTGAGCTGCCAATGGAACTGGTGCTTTACAGAGAGTAAATAGGACAATGAAAAAGGAGGATTACCTGCAAATTCTTCAGGACAACCTAAAATCATCAGCCTGAATCCTCAATCTCCATGACTTTTTCTGTAGTCTTTTCTTTTTTACTTTATTTTCTTTCAAAAATAATCCCCTAGACCACTATCTTTCCCTCCTCTCTTATGTGTCTTATATATTGATCGGTATTGATTCAATGTATTATCTATTTTGGTATCGATACGATTGATATTTAGATCAACTTGCCAACCCCTTTAAATCACGCTGGTTCACGCAAGATTTTGGCTTTGGAGGACTTGATTCTGAGTTGGTGTTAGTACAGAAACAGTAAGTGTCTGCTGTTATCTGTTTATATTTATCGTAGCATACCACACACACAAAGATCAAAACAGCTTAGTCCTGGGCGACACATACATTTTATTAATAAATTCAAGTTTTTGTAGAAGACGATTAAAAAAAATGAAAAATCAAATGTTTTTCTCCCGTTGCTCGGGCATACTTTTTCCTCCCTGGAGCTTCCGTAGCTCCCGCCCTAACCCTTATTTTCTTGACGTCGATTCACCCACTTAGTAAAACATGGCTAACGCAAACGAGAGCGAGACGTTTGTTCCAAAGAAAATAAAAGTGTATATTATATTTGCAGCAACAGGTGTGGAATAAATGACAGCACGCTGCAAAGTGTGTTTAAAAAGGCAGCAGCACAACAAACTTACATTATACCTGCATCTGTAACACAACCCTCCTGTCGAGTGCAAAAAATGCAACTCTTTATGAGGCGAACAAGACCGCAATAATATACAGACTCCCATTAAAAGACAACTTACTGTGGTGGAATAATTTACACAAGGTAAAATGTATGATGAGAAAGGAACACAACACTTTAAGAGATCACTAAATCAGTCGCTCTTTACATTGCCAAGATGTGATGCGCGTAGAATGTAAAGGCCTGCATTTATCCACTTACTAAAACTACAGTGTCATCTTAATGTTTTACTTGATTATTTGCATAAAATGTACATTACCTGTTTGTTTACAGAAGTATTTTATTTAAAACAAAAGTTTTAAGTTTGCACTTTATTGATCTCAGTGATGAAAATTATTATTCATTTGCACGTAATGTGCAATACCACATTTTTGTTAACAGGAGTGATTTGCTCAAGACAGATGTATTGCCTCCCTGAGGAAGCTCTTGATTTGAAAATTATTATGCGAAAAGGAAAATTTATATCTGGTTTGTAAAGAACAACATTAAACAAACAAATTAGAATTTTGCTAAGAGTAAGCAGTGCATGGAGTGCAATTTCAAACTACTGGTTTTTAATAAAATGAAAGAAAAACTTGATTTTGAATTATCTATGTGATTTTTGTATTCATTGGTATCTTAAAAAATGAGGAGAAACAATCTTAGATTTTATGTTTAGGCCATATCACCAGGGCCGAAAACTGCTAAATGACAGATTTTTTAACCTTTTATGTGTGGGCTCTTATACAGGTAAAACATTTCTTAAGATTTAGGAAATGATGTAGCTGTTTAAAAATGTAGGCTGGTAAAAAAATATTCTGCCATAAAAAGGAAAGTCTTATGCATTTACAGTATGTGACTCAGATGACGTCATGTTGTTTTGGGTGTGTGAGAATGGACAATACACACTACACAAAAACAGTCCAACTGAGGTGCAATTTTGTGCATATGAATAAATACAGGCATTATTTGGGCTGCTGGAAAACATGCAACGCAAACCAGACCACGCTTAAATGACCACCAACTATCCTTTTTTAATTTTTAGTCTGGACTGAAGTAATGGACTACAAATCTGAATTTGGAATGCATGATAATGGAAATTTGTTATTTGTTCTTTGTTTGTATCCGTTCTTATTGTGGTGTTTTTTTTTTAATTAAAAGTGTTCCAGATGTCGAGGTGGTTTTGAATGAGGCAGATGGAAAACTGGATGGCGTCAGACAGAAAATTGGTCAAATTGCTGAAGAGCTGAAAGGAGAGGATATCTTTCAGTTTCACAGAGCATTCACTGCAGGTATGTTTGACTTTAACACTGCAGATCTTGTTCACAAACATTATTCTATGTCAGGGAATATTTGTGCATGACAAAAATCATGGAAATTATTAATTTAAAAGACAAATTAATTGATGTGTGCAGATTAAAGTTCAACATTTTTAAAAGCAGGGTTTCCGCGGGTTATCAAAAAGCATAAAAGTAATTCAATGGATTTTGCAAAAATTAACCCTTAAATAGCATTAAAACATGAAATTTGATGTCCAGAGGCATTAAAATTAATACAATTGTAGGCCCGGGCTGATAGTAAGTCGATAAATTGAACGATGAATAAAAATGAACTTAACAACTTTGTTGTCAGCGACATTTTTCTTTTCTTTGGCCCTGGCTTTCAAACTGGAAACAAAAGGTCTCAGTCTGTTCATCACTTGCAGCATCTGAGTACATTTATTTGACAGAGGAATTACTTGAACGGAGGGGGCATCTTTTCAGTCACCAACAATTTTTGTTTCGGTACGAGCAGGAGAGATCTACTTACAATCCTTTTCCACATGTTTTCCTGTGTAAGCAACCACAACTCGTGTTGACTAGAGAGAGAGAGAGAGACAGAGAGAGAGAGAGAGAGAGAGAGAGCTTCCTGTGTGTCGTAGTGGCGGTATTAAACAATGGCATTTGAAACGACACTCGCTTTAATGTTGGTGTTGGAATGAATCATTTCGATACAACGAAACCGCAGGAGATGACATTTGCAAAGATGGGCTGTGCGAACCCTGGAAATGATGTCGTATCAATGTTACCAATCACAGCTCTTTTCTTCTAACTTTATTTTAACAACAATATGAGACATACAATTTAAGAAATCAGATCCATATAGTAGGGAGAGAGAGAGAGAGAGAGAGAGAGAGCTTCCTGTGTGTCGTAGTGGCGGTATTAAACAATGGCATTTGAAACGACACTCGCTTTAATGTTGGTGTTGGAATGAATCATTTCGATACAACGAAACCGCAGGAGATGACATTTGCAAAGATGGGCTGTGCGAACCCTGGAAATGATGTCGTATCAATGTTACCAATCACAGCTCTTTTCTTCTAACTTTATTTTAACAACAATATGAGACATACAATTTAAGAAATCAGATCCATATAGTAGGCCTGGGCCAGTATTTGAAATGTTCATTAACCGACGATAAATGAAAATTAAGTCGGTAAATTTTCCAGCGTCGATTAATCACCATGTGCATGCTTCAAGAGCATTCATGCTTTTCATCGGTTTCAGCAGCTGCACGCATTTGTGACCTAGCGGAATTAAAAGAAAGGGGGGGATTTTTTTATCCTTTATCAAGTGTTTTGACTCTTTGTGAAGTGAGGCGGACCCGTGGCTCTTAGGTTCATATCAAAGTTTGTGTTTTTTTAATTAACGTCCGTGCTTGGCGAGCGAGACAGTCTGCAAGAATGGTCACTCTTTTGCATTGGTTTCTGCTGCTGCGGGCATTTGTACTACAAATAAATGTTAGTAATGATAACCGCTTTAAAATTCCCGATTGTTAGTATTACTGTATTTGTATGTCAATACGTTATTCCCCGATCTAAACTTGTACAAACACATTAGTATTTAAACAACTAAGCGACAACTCAACAGTGTGAAGTTAAGAAACATACAAACTCTGTTCAACAGGAATTGAACTCACGTAACGTTACATAAACTGGACGTGAATCAACTGATCACCCTTTATAAATTACAAAAAAAGATTAACATATTTAAACACAAATAAAATAAATATGGGTCTTATGAAGCCAGAACAATACTAATGTTTCTTCTGCCAAGAAAGTAAATCGTTTATTTGTTTTAGTTATTTAAAAAAAAAAATACAACTTAGTTGAAAGATTTTAGTGTGTATGAGTACATTTTGAGCACATTCAACAATACCACGATAACATTGATAACCGTGATCATTTTGGTCACCTTTACTTTATTTAGCCATTTAGTTTATTGTTTTGGTCGTGTGTATTTGTATTTGTGTATTTGTATTTCCTAACAGAGACAGAACCTATTTTAATGGATTTTGGTTGGGATGTTTTTTTTTCCAAGTTAGAAGTTTTGCCTACAGGTAAAGTATGTTGTATTGTTATTATTTGTTTGTTTTATTTAACTTTGTATTTAAAAATGTTTACATTTCATTTACAATGTTAAATATACAATAAATACAAGGTAATTGCATTTGAAAAGCTATACTTCCAGTAATATGATGTATTGTCATCAGTGGTTAATTTGGTCTCAAAAAATAATGGCAATAATATCGTTTATTGGCAATAATTTGCGGGTCAATATATCTTTGAGCAAAATGTGTTATTGGCCCAGACTTACATACAAGTAAACATGTTTCTAAACATTTTGTCACAATATGTACATAGAAAAGATTATTCTCAAAAACTTTCATACAGTAATTAAGAAATTGAAATAAAACTTTCACAAGGAAGAAATAAAAGAAAAATGTGCATGGTAAAACAAGAATAAAATAAAATAAAACATAAGTATCATAATAAAATGTTTTTTATTTTGTCTTTGATGGAAATTGTCTTTATAATGTATTTTAGAGTGTGGGAAGTTTTCATGACCTTGATGTTTTTCTTCGTCGTCATTTGTGAATGCTAATGTAAAGCTTTTGTTTACTTATGTTGGATAATTAAGTGATTTACGTTCCAATTACAGTAGTAAAAACATACTATAAAAACTGTATTTATTAAACAGTTATCAAGCAGTGGCACAAACATTCATGTCATTTCAAAACAGAAATTGCAAGATTTTCAGAGACATTTTAAAACAAACTATTAGTGCGCTTTTGTGCATGATGTCACTAAGATGACATATCAAAACCACACTAAATGAAAGTGTACTTTTTGTACAGAACGCCACTACAATAGTTAAAAACAAATAAAGTGCACTTTTGTGCGGGATGTCACACAAGATATTTCAATAAGTGTCACATAAAAATGAGCTGAATATCAAATAGTATATGTCCTACGGTGTTTATGTGGAAATAGTTGCTTCGGAATTTTGTGGGTGTGGCACCGAACGGAGATGTTGAAATGCAGTTTCAAGCACTCTTCATTCTCTAGTGGGTGACTTTTCAAATGATGCTACAAATTAGCAGTGCTGCTTATTTTTGTAGCAAAACTTCTGCCGCATAAATGTCCAACATATTACCGCTTGAAGTCAAACCACCGCCAGACGATGGACCCCGTGCTGTTTTTTTTGGGAATTGATTCTTCCTCCATTTGTTACCAGATTCGCATCTTCTCTCTCTCGTATTACCATCCGCACCACACCGTTAGCATCATAGCTAATGTTACCATGTCACTACCACGTGTCACACACTGTCACGTGAGCATGACAGTATGTGACACGTGTAAGAAGGTGCGCTTGTTTTAAGTCTCTGTGAGAAGGAGAGACAAGAAAGAGGGAGAAACGCATGCAGTTTAATGCCCGCAGCTAAAAGCAACTGCATGAGAACGTATACTCGAATATCACGATATAGTCATTTTCTGTATCGCACCGAGACAAACCCACGATATATCTAGTATATTCTGTGTTTTTTAAAATTTTGATTTGGATTTATTATTTTAATTGGTTTTACCCTTTAAAATCGTTTTTATTCATATTTATTTTTATATTGTTTTTATATTTGTTTTATTTTTTATTCAGTCATTGGTGGAGCCAAGTATAATATTTGAATATTCTTTTTATTATTGTTGTGCAGCGCTTTGGAAACATTTATGTTGTTTAAATGTGCTATACAAATAAAGTGGATTGTATTTGATTGATATTTGATATACAGTATCGCCTAGCCCTACTTGTAAGCCATTGAATATATATAATAACTGTCTGCAGTCGGACATGGGCATTACAATTGTTTAAATGGCGTTAAAAAGCATCAAATAAGATTAGCTGATACCTGCAGAAACTCTGAAAAATGTTTTTTTTTTTTTTTTGGCCAACACTGTGTATAAGTCGGACATCAACAGCCAAGAGGTTAACCTATAACCTGTTTTGACAATATTTTATTATAATTTATATACAAAAATATGTATTACGAGAATCGTGTTCAATCGAGAATTTATTCTGTATAAAATCTTAACCTCAAGATTCGGAATAGAATCGAATCGTGAGATGCCCAAAGATTCCCACCTCTACTAAACAGTGTAGGATGAATCTATTTGGAAACAAAATTTGCATTATTGATATTACGTCTAAATACTCTACTATTATTTTATGTTATTTGAATTTGCTCTCAGTATTGTCATAACTGTCATAACATTGTCATAACATATACTGTACAGTCCTGTGTGTGTGTGTAAATATAAAGCAAGGCCAAATTATTGGACACATATACAGCACATTCTTTGTATATTTTAGATCAACTGAATAACAATGATAGTACTCTCCTGAAGGAATCAATAACGTTCTATCTATCTATCTATCTATCTATCTATCTATCTATCTATCTATCTATCTATCTATCTATCTATCTATCTATCTATCTATCTATCTATCTATCTATCTATCTATCTATCTATCTATCTATCTATCTATCTATCTATCTATCTATCTATGTATCTATCAATCTACATTCACATACTTAAAATGAGTTTTGCAGATGGCATAGCCTGTTTGCCTATTGATTCATTACTGAACTAAAATCAAGCTCTCGCCAAAGAACATGACATCTCTTTAATTACACTTCAAGACTATGACCCCAGTATCCATACTTTGCTCTAATTGGATGGTGTTGACTGATTGTGAGAGCGTGACATTGGTGCAGGACTGCATTTAAAACAGGAACACCCTCTGATAAAGTTGTTTTTCCACTTGCATCACTATCAGTTCTTGTTTAGCGCAGCCAAAATGTCTGCAGAATTTGGAGGCAAACTGTTTCTGGGAGCTATGGTGAGCTGTTATCTAGCTCATGGGGGAAGTCATTTTTAGATTGTAGTCACTCTGGAATCAATGCTGCATCCTCTGCGACGTGACCAGTGGCAGTTCCCACCAATTAGACCTGTTTTTTTTTCTCTCCGTTTAAAAAAAAAAAATTCTCTTTACTAAAGTTCTTGACGCATGATTTGTAGCTAATCTGGTCCCGGACTCCACTTGTTTCATAGAGAAGCCATTAAATATATTGAGGGCAAAATATTAATCTAATTGCTGCTGATAACAGGTCAGTGCTGCACTATGATAAGCACGTATTAGACCAAGACAGTGCATTTACAAGTAGTGGGGATTTTCCAAACTGAACCACTGTGCCAGTCAAACATATACTGTATGCAGAGTGTTATGCAATACATTGTGTCTAAAAGCCCCTATTGAGTTTTTATCTTAGTTTACGTGTCTGAGTTATCAGAGGTAATGCTGCAGTTTAATCAGAATATATATTAGGAGTAGTTTCCTGGCAGGACTAGGAGAGGAAACGTCAAAGGAGAACACGATCAGTTCTGGGATGTTGATTAACTTTTTTTAAAACAATTTTCCCATAAAAAATAATGTGTATTTAAACCTTAACAAACCCCCTTGACTTAATTTCAAACTCACACTGCCACCATCATAAAATATGTATTAACTGGAGTGTTAAATAGGAATGTTTTAGGTAGGGGTGTTCCTAAACAACTTCTTTACTTTTGATACGATAACGATATTGGAGCCTTGATTATTGGCCAATGCCGATATGGATCAAATATAATATCAACACAAAGAATACATACTTTTATTATTTTATAGACTGGAATGTTAGAGAATGTTTGATCAAGTAAAATTACTTCAAGAACCATGTTACATTTGGAAAAACACTAACCTATTTATTAACTATCTGCAATGGACGTATGTTGTCTTTAAGTTGAAGTAGAGTGGTGATTGTTTTTGCCGACACCTAGTGGCCACAGTAAGTCATTACTTTTAGCTCATGATGCAGTAAGTCAAATGATCCAGACACTTTTGTTACGGAATACTTTCATACATGCCTCTCTGCCATGGAGACTTTGAATGTGTAAATAATATGAAACTATAATTATTTGATACTTGTTTATGATTACAAATGTGGTGTTTTAGACTGCAACATTGTTCGATTACTCTATATCAGGGGCCTCAGACATGCAATTGGCCCGCGAGACGTTATTTTGAGGCCCCCACCTTAATATGAAAGTTTAATGTTAGTGCGCCCCGCAAGTCTTATATGAATGGCTTTGATTGATTGAAACTTTTATTAGCAGATTGCACAGTACAGTACATATTCCTTACAATTGACTACTAAATGGTAACACCCGAGTAAGTTTTTCAACTTGTTTAAGTTGGGGTCCACGTAAATCAATTCATGGCACTATACAGTGTTGTGTTATTTGGGTCCGAAATGGCTCTTTCAACGTTCTGGGTTGCCTACCCCTGCGTTAGTGGAAAAGTGGCAAATGAGTGAAAGCAATAGAGACGTTGCCATGGAGAAGAGGGTTTTCTTAGGTTCCTGGCTGCAGTCACATCGGAACACCTGTCCGTCAGTAATAACGGTCCCTGATAACCTGGACCAATTCAAACCGTTATTATTATTATTTTTTTTTGTGATTTAATTTGCATTCCCTCACACGATGAACACTACATTTATTTCTATATAACGCCAGCTAACAATCTGGGAGCCGTCACTTTTTTTGCACTTGCTATCCCGGTACTTTCCCGGCTATTTTCCGCCGACCGCCGCGTTGCTATAGGGAGGAAAAGCGGAACGACACACATTGCAGAAATAACATTAATCTACGTGTTTCGGCTAAATACAAATATGATCCACAACCCGAACATGTCTTTTTCAAAGCCTGCAGTGAAGAGAAAGGTTAGTGATGAGCAAAGACAATTCCAGGAAAAGTGGGAGATGCAATATTTATTTGTTGAGCACGGGGGCACCCCAACGTGTATTATTTGCACAGAGAAAGTTGCGGTGCACAATGGATACAATTTGAAACGTCATTATACAACTAGACATGCTGAGGAGTAGGCAACATTTAAAAAAAAAAGAAATTATTGCGCCCTAGCCTCACCCAGACTCTGCATCCAGTGGCCCCCAGGTGAATTGAGTTTGAGACCCCTGCTCTATATGCTTAGCTAGTGTGCTCAGCTGCTCGCTCCTAGTAGCCTATAGCCTCCCATGTTTACCTTTTATAAATTAGTTCACTACAAAGAGAACAACCTTGTATGATTATTAGCGGTAGAGGACATTTGGATGTTAACTGGCTGTCCTGCTTTGCACAAGTACTGCTACTATTGAAGCGTTGATATCGTAGATTTTAGATGTAAACCGATAGTTCGATTTTCTATACCGGATTGGGACATCCCTAGTTGTCGTTTTAACATGAAAGTCTCAAAGAGAAATTATAGGCCTACTGAAATGAGATTTTCTTATTTAAACGGGTATAGCAGGTCCATTCTATGTGTCATACTTGATCATTTCGCGATATTGCCATATTTTTGCTGAAAGGATTTAGTAGAGAACATCGACGATAAAGTTTGCAACTTTTGGTCGCTAATAATAAAGCCTTGCCTGTACCGGAAGTAGCAGACGATGTGCGCGTGACGTCACTGGTTGCAGAGCTCCTCACATCCTCACATTGTTCACAATCATAGCCACCAGCAGTTACAGCGATTCGGACCGAGAAAGCGACAATTTCCCCATTAATTTGAGCGAGGATTAAAGATTCGTGGATGAGGATAGTGAGAGTAAAGGACTAGAAGAAAAAAAAAAGACGAGGGCAGTGGGAGCGATTCAGATGTTATCAGACATATTTACTAGGATACTTTTGGAAATCCCTTATCTGCTTATTGTGTTACTAGTGTTTTAGTGAGATTATATAGTCATACCTGAAAGTTGGAGGGGTGTGGTGACCGCCAGTGTCTCTGACGGAAGCCATGGAGGAGCCAAGAAAGTCGCAGCTGCCTCTTTGACAGCTGCAGGAGGAACGACACAAGCTACGCTCATGTTTACGTAAGAGCCGACTTATTACCACAATTTTCTCACTGAAACCTTCCGGTTGACATGTGGTCGGGAACCATGTTCGCTTGACCGCTCTGTTCCATAGTAAAGCTTCACAACAAACAAGAAAACACTGGCTGTGTTTGTGTTGCTACAGTCGGCTGCAATACACCGCTTTCCACCAACATCTTTCTTCTTTATAGTCTCCATTATTTATTGAACAAATTGCAAAAGATTCAGCAACACATATTTCCAGAACCCTGTGTAATTATGCGATAAAAACAGAATACTTTTAGCCGTGATTGGTGCTGGGAGAACATGTCTGCTACCACCGGTGACGTCACGCGCACGCGTCATCATTCCGCGTCATCATTCCGCGACGTTTTCAACAGGATACCTCGCGGAAAGTTTAAAATTGCAATTTGGTAAACTAAACCGGCCGTATTGGCATGTGTTGCAATGTTAAAATTTCATCATTGATATATAAACTCTCAGACGGCGTGGTCGGTAGTAGTGGGTTTCTGTAGGCCTTTAAGTGACGTGAAGTGAAGTGAATTATATTCATATAATTCACTTCATTCATATAATTCATTAATTTTCTCTAGTGACTCACCAAGCGCTTTGCATAGTGAAACCCAATATTTAATTTTTACATTTAAACCAGTGTGGGTGGCACAGGGAGCAGGTGGGTAAAGTGTCTTGCCCAAGGACACAACAGCAGTGACTAAGATGGCAGAAGCGGGGCTCGAACCTGCAACCCTCAAGTTGCTGGCATGGCGGCTCTACCAACCGAGCTATACCGCTATAACCACTATATAACGACCCCGAACCGGACAAGTGGTAGAAGATGGATGGATGGATAATGAAACTAAAATAAAGTAATCCTATTCAACCTCTGACATGCCGGACAGATGTCTAACAGCAAGAGGCATACAGGTTTTTAATGTGCTATTACTTTTGTGCTATTTAAACACACTGTGAGGACAATCATTTTACAATTGTATTAATGTTTTCATACATTTTAGTGCTCTGTCATTTGTGTTTATTTATCATACGGATGTTTTGTATACATTACCTCCCTGTACAAAACATTCGTATTTGTTACAAACCCCGTTTCCATATGAGTTGGGAAATGAGATGTAAATATTAACGGAATACAATGATTTGCAAATCCTTTTCAACCCATATTCAATTGAATGCACTACAGAGACAAGATATTTGATGTTCAAACACATAAACTTTATTTTTTTTTGCAAATAATAATTAACTTAGAATTTCATGGCTGCAACATGTGCCAAAGTAGTTGGGAAAGGGCATGTTCACCACTGTGTTTCATCACCTATTCTTTTAACAACAGTCAATAAACCTTTGGGAACTAAGGAGACACATTTTTTAAGCTTTTTCAGGTGGAATTCTTTCCCATTCTTGTTTTATGTACAGCTTAAGTTTTTCAACAGTCCGGGGTCTCCGTTGTGGTATTTTAGGCTTCATAATGCGCAACACATTTTCAATGGGAGACAGGTCTGGACTACAGGCAAGCCAGTCTAGTACCCGCACTCTTTTACTATGAAACCATGCTGTTGTAACAAGTGACTTGGCATTGTATTGCTGAAATAAGCAAGGGCGTCCATGATAACGTTGCTTGGATGGCAACATATGTAGCTCCAAAACCTGTATGTACCTTTCAGCATCAATGGTACCTTCACAGTTGTTACCCATGTCTTGGCCACTAGTACACCCTCATACCATTACAGATGCTGGTTTTTCCACTTTGCATCTACAACAGTTCTGATGGTTCTTATCTTTGGTGTGGAGGACACAACGTTCACCGTTTCCAAAAAACAATTTGAAATGTGGACTCGTCAGACCACAGAACACTTTTCCACTTTGCATCAGTCAATCTCAGCTGAGCTCCGGCCCAGCGAAGCCGGCGGCGTTTCTGGGTGTCGTTGATAAATGGCTTTCGCTTTGCATAGTAGAGGTTTAACTTGCACTTACACATGTAGCGTCAAACTGTAGTTACTAACAGTGGTTTTCTGAAGTGTTCCTGAGCCCATGTGATGATATCCTTTACACACTGATGTCCCTTTTTGATGCAGTACCACTTGAGGGAACGAAGGTCCGTTATATCATTGCTTACGTGCAGTGATTTCTCCAGATTCTCTGAACCTTTTGATGGTATTACGGACCGTAGATTGTGAAATATCTAAATTTCTTGCAATAGCCTGTTGAGAAATGTTGTTCTTAAACTGTTTGACAATTTGCTCACGCATTTGTTCACAAAGTGGTGACCGTTTCCCAAGCTGCGTTAATACCCAATTATGGCATTCACCTGTTCCCAATTAGCCTGCACACCTGTGGGATGTTCCAAATAATTGTTTGATAAGCATTTCTCAACTTTATCAGTATTAATTGCCACCATAGCCGGCGGCGTTTCTGGATGTTGTTGATAAATGGCTTTCGCTTTGCATAGTAAAGCTTTAACTTGCACTTACAGATAGAGCGACGAACTGTATTTAGTGACAATGGTTTTCTGAAGGGTTCCTGAGCCCATGTGGTGATATCCTTTAGAGATTGAGGTCTGTTTTTGATACAGTGGCGTCTGAGGGATCAAAGGTCATGGTCATTCAATGTTGGTTTCCGGCCATGCCGCTTACGTGGAGTGATTTCTCCAGATTCTCTGAACCTTTTGATGATATTATGGACCGTAGATGTTGAAGTCCCAAAATTTCTTGCAATTGCACTTTGAAAAATGTTGTTCTTAAAACTGTTTGACTATTTGCTCACGCAGTTGTGGACAAAGGGGTGTACCTCGCCCCATCCTTTCTTGTGAAAGACTGAGCATTTTTTGGGAAACTGTTATACCCAATCATGGCACCCACCTGTTCCCAATTAGTCTGCACACCTGTGGGATGTTCCAAATAAGTGTTTGATAAGAAATCCTCAGCTATATCAGTATTTATTGCCACCTTTCCCAACTTCTTTGTCACGCGTTGCTGGCATCAAATTCTAAAGTTAATGATTATTTGCAAACAAAAAATGTTTATCATTTTGAACATCAAATATGTTGTCTTTGTAGCATATTCAACTGAATATGGGTTGAAAATGATTTGCAAATCATTGTATTCCGTTTATATTCACATTTAACACAATTTCCCAACTCATATGGAAATAGGGTTTGTACAAACATTTGGATTGTTTGCATTTACATTCACATCGGACCAGTAAAAGTAATTTTTGAAGTTAATTAATAGTATTGTTCATATTGTAATGAGCAGCCAAAACATATCCTGTAGCATAACAAGTTTAATTTCCGTCTCTATGGTTGTTGTTACACTTTTCTTTTTTGCTATTCCTCACTCTGTTGGGTGGCATCACAACAGAGTGAACATCCTCACATTACAGGATGTGAGGATCCCTACAATCAGTGATGCTCATAACAATGTTTTGTTAATTTTTTCTACATTTGATGATTTATTTCAACTCCAAAAGTGTTGTTTTATGTATGTAAAAGCTACATAAATATTATTCTATATCTTATTCACAGTTAAAGACCTATTGAAACCCACTGCTACCGACCACACAGTCTGATAGTTTATACATCAATGATAAAATGTTAACATTGCAACACATGCCAATACGGCCGGTTTAGTTTACTAAATTGCAATTTTAAATTTCCCGCGAGGTATCCTGTTGACGTGTTGACGTGTATGATGACGTGTGCGCGTGACATCTCGGGTTGTAGCGGACATTTTTTTCCAGCCCGATCCAAGCTATAAGTAGTCTGCTTTAATCGCATTATTACACAGTATTCTGGACATCTGTGTTGCTGAATGTTTTGCAATTTTTTCAATTAATAATGGAGAACTCAAAGTAGAATGATGGAGGTGGGAAGCGGTGCACTGCAGCTGTCTTTAGAATCACAAACACAGCCAGTGTTTCCTTGTTTAAAATTCCTGAAGGTGAAGCTTTACTATGGAACAGAGCGGTCAAGCGAACATAGATCCCGACCACATGTCAACCGGCAGGTTTCGGTGAGAAAATTGTGGTAATAAGTCGGCTCTTACCGTAGACATCAGCGGAGCTTGCATCCCGCTGCAGCTGCGTGACTTCCCTCAGAGACACTGGCGGTCATCCCACCCGTGGCCACACCCCTCCGACTTTCAGGTACTAAATAATCTCACTAAAAAACTAGTAACACAACAGGCAGATAAGGGATTTTCCAGAATTATCCTAGTAAATGTGTCTAATAACTGCGTGGCGCAGTGGGAGAGTGGCCGTGCGCAACCCGAGGGTCACATATTCAAATCCCACCTAGAACCAACCTCGTCACGTCCGTTGTGTCCTGAGCAAGACACTTCACCCTTGCTCCTGATGGGTGCTGGTTGGCGCCTTGCATGGCAGCTCCCTCCATCAGTGTGTGAGTGTGTGTGTGAATGGGTAAATGTGGAAGTAGTGTCAAAGCGCTTTGAGTACCTTGAAGGTAGAAAAGCGCTATACAAGTACAACCCATTTATTATCATTTATTTATCGTTCTCATTGCTCTTGCCTTTTTTTTTTCCTTTTTTATTTTTCTCTAGTCCTTCACTCTCATTATCCTCATCCACGAATCTTTCATCCTCGCTCAAATTAATGGGGAAATTGTGGCTTTCTCGCTCCGAGTCGCTCTAGCTGCTAGTGGCTATGATTGTAAACAATGTGAGGATGTGAGGAGCCCTACAATCAGTGACGTCACGCGCACATCGTCTGCTACTTCCGGTACAGGCAAGGCTTTTTTATTAGCGACTAAAAGTTGCGAACTTTATCGTCGATGTTCTCTACTAAATCCTTCCAGCAAAAATATGGCAATATCGCGAAATGATCAAGTATGACACATAGAAAGGACCTGCTATCCCCGTTTGAATAAGAAAACCTCATTTCAGTAGGCCTTTAAATAGTGCAATTTACAATGGACAATTAAAAAAATATATATATATTTTACCAACGTAATCATTACATTACAGTATTATTTGTATTGTTAATATCAGATTCAATTTTGTAAAAAGGGAATCCCTGGAAGCGTAGAGCTTATGGATAGGGACCCGCACCTAATATACATCGACATGTAATATACAAAATACAGTACACATCTACAAAAAACAATAATTAAAGCTGCGAGCAGCGTTTAACAGTCCCTCGCCCACCTTGCGCCGTGGGGTTCATGCGAGTCCACCCGCGCGCATGACACTTGCAGTCAAGTCACACCCGACAACCTGACCTGCCATTAAAACTTTTAGGGAGATCTGAGCATGAGTAACGAAGTAATGAGAGTTTTAATTCTTCACCTCTAGTAGTTATGTATTTGGGTCCCACCAAACACCCTGACCCACTATCAGAAAATTTGGTAAGATTGGAGCAAGTGGAAGGATGTTGTGTGAGTTATAATCTTCACCACAATGGGGCAATAAAATGCCATTGCAGTATTCATGCTGTTAGGTCCCACCCAACACCCCGACCCACCATAACAAAGTTTGTTAAGATTTGAGCAGGTGGACTGAAGTTTTGAGAGTTATAATTTTTCACCTGCAGAGATCGATAAAGGCGCCGTAGTAGTTGTGCAGTTGTGTCCCACCAAATGGCCTGACCCACCATAAACCTTTTTGGGAAGATTGGAGCATTGGGACTGAAGTTATGGGAGTTATAAATTTTCACCATGACGGGCCAATAAAGGCGCCATAGTAGTTATGCGTAAGTTTCCAACACAACTCCCCAACCCACCATAAAAACATTTGGGGGGATTGGAGCATGTGGACAGACTTTATGGGCATTTTTAATTTCTTACAATAAGGGGCAACAAAGGCACTGCTGTAGTCATGCTCTTAGGTCCCACCCAACACCTGGACCCACCATAAAACATTTCGGGAAGATTGGACAATGGGGACGAAAGTTATGAGATTAATGCTTTTTCACCACTAGTGGGCGATAAAGGTGCCGTAGTAGTTATGCTGTAGCCTCTCACACAACAGCCTGACCCACCTGTAGCCTCCCACACAACAGCCTGACCCACCATAAACATTTTAGGGAAGTTTGGAGCATGTGGATGGACGTTATGAGCATTATAATTTCTTACCATAATGGGGCAAAAAAGGCCCTGCAGTAGTCAAACTGTTTGGTCCCGCGGAACACCTGGACCCACCATAAAAAATGTGGGAAGATTGGAGAATATGGACAGAAGTTATTACAGTTATACTTTTTCACCACTAAGGTGTGATAAAGACTCCGCTGTAGTTACTGTATGCAGATGCGTCCCACACAACAACCCGACCAACCATAAAAGAATTCCGGAAGATTGGAGAATGTTGACATAAGTTGTGAGAGTTATACGTTTTCACTACCAGGGAGTGATAAATGCGCCACAGTTGTCATGCAGTTTACCCTTCACCACAACGTACCATCAAAAAGTTCAGGAAAATCGGAGCATGTCGAAGGAAGTTAGACTGTTGTGATTTTCCACCACAAGGGGGCGATTTTGGCACCGCAGCTGCAATGCAGTTGCCTTCCATCCATTACCGTAAGCCACCATCAGAAATTTCAGGAAGATTGGAGCATATGTAAGAAAGTTACAACAGTTATAATTTTTCACCACAAGGTGAAGCTGGTAGAGTGACATTAAATCAAGGCAGGGTCAGACCCCGACTTTAAAACCTAACGTCAGTTCAGTTGAAGAACCAATCATCTAAAATGAAGTAATGACAGTTTCATTGGTAATGGTCCATCCATCCATCCATTTTCTACCGCTTATTCTCTTTTGGGATTGCAGGGGGCGCTGCGGACAGAATTCGCCATCAGGCTGCGCCCACTTCGAATAGCTATGAACAAGTTCTGACCTATCGGGCATTTCAGGATACCATCAACATTTGTACGAATTATGACGAAGATCTGAACTTGTGGAGCCGGGTTATTAACGTTTCGTGTTTTATGGTCAGCCATTAGATCAAAGTTTGGCGCGATGCCACACCCACATCATGTCATAAGAAGAAGTAAACTGCAACAATTTATCATTGACATTATTTTGTATAAGTCTATGATCTCCAAAAGTGCAATAATGGCAGTAAGAATGGTGATGGTATGGGGCAGACTTTGCTGTCAGGCCCCGCCCACTACAAATAGATTCGAACAGGTATTGAGCCATCGGGCACTTCAGGGGGTCATCATCAACATTTATACCAGTTAGGATGAAAAACTGACTTTGTGGAACTTTGTTCTTAGCGTCTCATGTAGAAAGGCCAAAAGCCATCCAAGCCAATTTTGGCGCCAGACCATGACCACATTTTATGGCGTAAGCAAAATCTGTTGGCAATTTATCATCACCTCAATGTGTAGTACTTATAATTTTAACCGGGACTTAATCGGGAAAAGTCCGTTAGAGGAGTTTGCTAAAGTATGACCCTTTTTTTGTCAAAAAATGGCAGAAAAACCTTCGGAGCAAAGTGTTCGCAATATATCATCAACTATTTGTGTAGTGTCTGTAATTTTAACCACGACTCGTTTGTTCAAAGTGCAGAGGAGGAGTTCGTTAAAGTACAACCCCTTTTTGAGACTTTTGTCCGTCCCGTCATGATAGACGTCTCCAGCAATTTTCGTTTCAATATGTGAAACTGGTTGGCGGGGCTATTTATTTCTAATTTTAAAGGTGGCCCTAGACAGCAAATTTTAAAGTTTCATTTTCAGGACCCTCAAGATACAAGGTTTTTCACCATACCTGACGCGCCTGCAAAATCTGGGGTCTTTTCTTGAACGTTAAGGGCCTCAAAAAAGGCGTCCAAAGTGGTGCAAGTATAATGATAATATTAATAACATTAAAGCTGCGAGCAGTGTTGAACGGGCCCCGCCACCTATGCACCACAGGGTTTATGCGAGTCGGCCGGCACGCACAACACTTGCGGTCAAATCCCACTCGACGCCCCGACCCGCCATCAAAACTTTCAGGAAGATCAGAGCAAGTGTAAGGATTATTTTGGACCACAAAGAGGCAAAAAATGCGCTGCGGTACACATGACCTTAGCAATGTTTCCCCCCAGAAAATGTGTTAGTTAAGGTGGTGACTCGCCAGGTAGAGGGGACATGGGAAGGGGGTAGGTGGGTGGGTGTAAGAATCGGTCTAACTTGGCCTGTCGCCATCACGTCTCCACCTCGTCACTGCCACCACAGCTTGGGGGAGGCAATAGACTACAGACTGTGGTGAAATAGGCCGACTTCGTCGCGTGAGGAAGCCTACAACTTTTGGTTGTGTTTTCCGCTCCATTTACTGAATGGCGATATACGATATATATCTCGATATTTTTTCCGTTAAGTAAAAGCAAAAAAGTCCTACTTACCTGAGATACTAAAATAATGACTTACAAAGTCAAATTAATGACTTACTGTAAGTAAGAGTTTGCACTAAGTGTTTGAAAAAATAGTTAAAAGTGGGGCCACATGCTGACATATGCTCAACTCATCATGCTTAATTTATTATAACACATTTGGGAAACCTGTAGTTGATTTGTATTACAAACCCCGTTTCCATATGAGTTGGGAAATTGTGTTGGATGTAAATATAAATGGAATACAATGATTTGCAAATCATTTTCAACCCATATTCAGTTGAATATGCTACAAAGACAACATATTTGATGTTCAAACTGATAAACATTTTTTTAATAATTATCATTAACTTTAGAATTTGATGCCAGCAACACGTGACAAAGAAGTTGGGAAAGGTGGCAATAAATACTGATAAAGTTGAGGAATGCTCATCAAACACTTATTTGGAACATCCCACAGGTATGCAGACTAATTGGGAACAGGTGGGTGCCATGATTGGGTATAACAACAGTTTCCCAAAAAATGCTCAAAAAATGTGTGTCCTGTCATTTAGGACGTCTCCAGCGTTTTTTTGACGATATGTGATTCTGGAACCAAAGGCTCAATTTTTCTAACTTAAAAGGGGGCTTATTGAGCCAAATTTTGATTTTCAGTTTCGAGATTTCTGAAATATCCAATTAGACCACTACCGGTCATCTGTGCAAAATTTGGGAAGTTTTCGTGTCTGCTGAGTGCCTCAAAAATGTGCCCAAAGTGGGAGAATAATAATTATAACAAACATTGCGGTTTTTAACAGGGCCTTCACAGGCACTTTGCCTGCTCTGGCTTTAAATAATTTCAAAACTAACCACCCAATACCCACTTTCAATTACCTACCAACAGGATTACATTTACTGCGAAGAAAGCTTTTATTTCACCCAATCACTTTCAACATCTTATTGTTAAAATTTTATTAGAAATGTGCAACCTGCTCAGTGGCCTTGTGGTTAGAGTGTTAGGTTGTGAGTTCAAACCCTGGACGAGTCATACCAAAGACTACAAAAATGGGACCCATTACCTACCTGCTTGGCACTCTATATCAAGGGTTGGAATTGGGGGTTAAATCACCAAAAATTATTCCCGGGTGCGGCTCACTGCTCCCCTCAACTCCCAGGGGTTGAACAAATGGATGGGTCAAATGCAGAGGACACATTTCACCACACCTAGTGTGTGTGTGACAATCATTGGTACTTTAATTAACTTAACTGGAAAATTTGCAAACATACAGGGGTCAAGACCAAAATATGCCAGCCATGTGGGGTGTGATAATTAAACTTAAGTGTTACGTAGCAATACATTTTGCTTTGACAAATGAAATTCATGTTTGTCATTTTATTTCCTTTTCCATTAAAATGGCAACATATTCATGGGATGATAAATATTCCTGCAAATGGCTTCTTTTGTTGTTTAAAAGTATTTTATTGTTTTTTTGGTCTCATGTCAAGTGTGCGTAATCCCCTAATCTTTGCACATTTCTCCAATCTTGCATTGTTAATATAACTGCTAGCGAGACGAATACATTTTGTACATTAGATGACGTTAAGAAAAGCCTGTTAAGTGTAGCTTTGGAAATGATTGTGTCACAGTAGCCAACATTTGGAGAGAAAAAGCCACATAAGCATTTTTCAAAGAACTGCTTAGGGGTTTTAAAATACATTACATGCAAGTTAACGAACATTACTGGATTATTCCATCCATCCATTTCCTACCGCTTATCCCTTTTGGGTTATTTCCACCATCAATGACTTAATGCTTTTTTAATTCCTGGCACATTTAACTGTTTTTCTCGGAAACTGTCCCAGGAAAATATGGTGATTGTTTCACCTTCTTGCATGGTAATTCAATGCAAAAAAAATTATCTAATTGGAGTATGTTTCAGTCGCAACATCTTGTGAAACCCAAATGAAGGGAGCGCAAAGCAAGTATGAGCGAAAAAGAGGCGAAGCACACCCTTGTACTGGCTGTGCAGTTAGCTGGAGTGAGATAGCAGCTCTTTGAAGTTCAATTGCCGCTCCAAAAGTAAACTTCAGACACAAAGTCTTCCGTCCTGTGATTATTTGATTGTTGTTTAGACAGCGCCAGAAAACAAATGAGGGGTCATCTCAGCCTGCCACAAAAAATGGCCACTGTTGTTCAATCAAAAGACAGTGGCAGGAAACAGGTTTGAATCATTATCTGATCTGTGATCTATTCGCTGCAGATAGCCTGTAGTGTTTACACACACTTGGCTTGATATGCATTCTAGCTTCTTGTCTTTTTTTTAGTTTTTTTTTTCCGCGTTTTGTGTAAATCCAGTGCCACATTGTATCACTGACAATATTATGCCAGGCGATGCAGCAGCTTCAGATGCTATTGTATAGCAGTGAGTGATTCATTTTTATGTGGCTTTCATGCATCAGGAATCCAGGAGTATGTGGAAGCTGCCTCCTTCCAGCACTACATCCGTCATCGCAGCCTCATCAGTCTGGAGCAGATCAACGCCAGTCTGGTGTTCATGACAGGAGACAAGGTATATTTGTATCAGTGGAATTTTATGTTGCACTCCTTAATAGATTTGAAATGTGAAGGCTAATGAATTGAATGTGGCAGATCAATGGCGTATAGATTAACACTGCATAAGAAAGGCAAGTCATGTCTGTGTGGAGTTTACATCTTCTCTCCAGGCCCTCCAGCATCTTCCCACATTTCTAAAACATGCATGTTAGTTTGTTTAGGACTCTGAATTGCTTGTAGGTGTGGATGTGAATGAATGGTTGTTTACTGCCCGGATTGGCATGCAGTCAGTCTAAGCCCATTGACTGGCTCCAGTATGGAGTTAAAAATTGTGCCTTAATTTTGGTAGTAGGTTTAGCAAAATATATTTGGCAAGCCTGTACATTATATTTAGATAAAGAAAAAAAAATTCAAGTTAAAACATTATTTGAGCGAATATAAATGTATTTGTGCTCAATAAATGTGTGTGCATGTTTACTATTATCCCTCTCTTCTCTCTCTCAACCAATGTTGTCTGCGCATTCATCTCTTTTTTTTCTCTAAACCCATTCAGGTTTTTGTTTTGCACTTGCCCAGTTTGGCACACAAGCAATACATATGTGCCAGATGATTAGCTGTTTGGGCTTGGGATTCAATCACTTTTTAAATTGTCAGAATGTAACGATAAACCGTAATATTGATAACCATGATTACATTTCCGACGGTTAATATTCCTGTTCTAAAATAAAGTGATCGAAACACTGTGATTGATAACCTCACTTTGATAACCTCACGGACTGACTGGCACCTGCTCGCTAACATAAATACTAACGTGTAAACAAGAAACGTTTACATCTTTCCAAATTAAGAAACAACATACCTTAACCTAAACTTTTAGAAACATTGTTCTCTGATCAACTAAGCTATTTAATTGTGCACATTGAACCTACAAGCTCTGCTCCCTTAGTCTGAGTGATTGAGGTTTGAGAGATGAAGGTGTTTTTACGGTGCGTTCATGGACCACTGAACACGGTAGGACACAACCCATCCATCCATCCATTTGTCCCATTCGGTGTCGCCGGGGGTGCTGGAGCCTATCTCAGCTGCATTCTGGCGGAAGGCGGCGTACACCCTGGACAAGTCGTCACTTCATCGCAGGCCAACACAGATAGACTCACAACATTCACACTCACAACACCTAAAATAATAATAATAATAGGCTTTATTTGTTATGCACTTTTCCATTCAAATAAATCTTAAAGTGCTACAGTACAAACCAATATTTAAAACAGTAAAAGCTTAGCCATTAAAACACTAGCAGTGAAGCTTAAAAACACAAAACATGCAAAATAGTGGGGGTTTTTAACCGTCTTTTTTAAATTTATTTTATTTTTAAATAACTTGGTCAAAAGATTTCAGTGTGTACAAGTGCTTTTTGAGCACATTCAACATGCATCATACAACATACATACAAAATACCAGAGATATGAATTGTTTTCATATTTATATTGTTACATCTCTATTATATTGCATACAAATGGACAAAAACAACTTCAAAATGTTTATAAAATGTTATCCTTCATATTATCATATGTTCATGTAACCAAATTGATAAAGCATCACGGCCACAGACATTATTGACTCCATTAGCTGTAAACAAAACTTCCTGAATAATGTAACAAACGTTTTAATTGGAGATAGAACAGCCAGTCAGAGCATACATTCCAGTCCAGTTCTAATATTGGTTGCCTTTTTGGCACATGCGTAACACTTTGTCAAAACCTGAGTGAGCGTAGAGAAAAAAGCTGAATGTGCAGAGGTAGGGAGAGAGGAGGGAAGAGAGCTGGCTCTGCAGAAAGAAGTATTTGTAGGGCTCGAAATGCCACGTGATTTTGCAATGCATTGTGGGGGCTGGGTAGGCATACTTTTTGGATAAAGGCTTTGTTTGCAATGTGAGAGTGGGCAACGCACTCAATTAAATGGATTGTACGAAATATAATTAAAACAAGGGACAGTACCGAGACAAACTGTACTCTATTCTAAAGGCTCGCTGCCTGGAAAAATATAAAAAATATTGGCATTGACTCATATGAGTAATGAGCACACCCGATGGTCAAGAGATTTGAATCAAGTTAAAGTGACACTAAACTTGTCTATATTTTGTCAACGGAGTCCGTTTTAACAGCGGAAAATAATTTCAGAATGCAAAGTCTTTGTTCAAATTGTGTGTAATCTTCAATTTTCTTCTTTAATGTATTCAAGATGTGTGAGGTCTTCCGGCCTCGTTTCATAACCAAGGTTCCCCGAAATAAATCAATGGGCTGTTTTTGTCTTCATTTTGTGCTTAGTCATGACTAAAAGTAAACAGAAACATGCTTTTTCACTATATGGTGTTAGAAGCAGCACCACAGCTATTTTAATTGAACACTTAATAAGCAACAGCTAACTAATGCTACGCGTAAAACAGACTAAAACATGCTTTGATTCAAACTTATCAGTCTGAATATGCTGTGAACACACTATCTTGTTCCAGGTGATTTTGTTAATTGGGATGTTTGTCATTTTGTACGGCTGATATATTACAGGCATTCTTCGTCTTGTTTCTTTGTTCACTAACCAAGTTTCCCAACTTTGCTTTCACTTTGGAAATGCAAATCTTTTACCAAATCTTTTTTTTTTTCCTCAAGCGATCACGATAACCATTGTGACAGTTATTGATGCTGCACGTTCATGACATATTTGGAATTTGGTAAATAAAAACCCAATGTAAAGAAGCTATTCCGATGCAGTAAGACCCATGATGCATTGCGTTTCCACGTCACACTTTTAAGCCCTATTATACATAAATTTGAATAATAAGGAACATTTATATTGAGCACAAAACACAATAAAAGGGCCCTATCATGCAAAACCAACGTTTCTTACCTATTGGTATGTGCTTATGTGTATTAGGGATCTGCTTAAGTCCGGAAAATTTTAAATCGAACTGTTGAGGCATTGCATAGATATTTATGAAACAATATTGCCTTCTTTCCTACTTCTTTCAACGTCAGTGGTTTATCCATACAGTAGAAATGTACTCAAACGTCCTTGCGCGAGTCAGCCTATTTTGATTTATGCAAATCCAACTGTGCCACAACATAATCTCCACAAAGAAACCCAATGAAGCTCTGTTGTTGGTTGCTTTAACCAGCACAAGTCACTACACAAATTTTAGTCTCATCTGAAGTAAGAAGTGGCTTACTTTTAACTTTAATGATTCATGGTATTGTGCCTTTTATAAGAAGTCACTTCGAGTGTGTGCCAAGAAGAGTCCTGCTTCACCCACAACCTTTCACAAAAACAGAGATTTTCCAAAAAACTACTTTTAATTGCGGGCTCAGTGACTCTTATTTATGGCATTGGAAGAGACAATGAAATGGTAAAATATAACAGTAGGTTAGAAATGTGTGAATGATATGTTATAAAATATTAGCTCGATTTGTTGTGGAGCCAGCTTAGCCTTCTACTGTAAGACAATAGCGTCACCGTTCTCTGGCACAATAGAGAATGATTTTCCTAAAAATTACTTTTATTGGATGAGTTTCTTCTCGTGTGTTCGGCAATGGACCAGTTAGTGAAAAACCTTAGCCATCATATCGTACCAGAAATTCCCGGCTGGTCTTCATTATGTTCTGTCTGTCGCGTGATCTTTACCCTTCTTGAGCTGACACGGAACCACGGTGAGCTGTTGGTCTCGCTATATCATCTGAAATGTTGTGTTGTGGTGAAAGTCAACAAAAAATTAGATCGCTGGTGGCAATCACCGGTGTCTATTTTCCATACAGTCTTAGTAAAACAAAAAACAACTGCTGTACCAAACATAGCTGTGTGGCGGTGACGAAAGTATAGTCAGCGTGAGGGGGTGTGGGAAGGAGAGCTTCATATGCATTTAACAACTCCGCCTCTCAAAATGAACCGTTTTTAGAAGCAGCCAGAAAGTGGCGTAAAGATAGGTCTTTACAGCAAAATCTATGTTATGCAGACCAACAAGAAGTGTTTAAAAATAGAATAAAAATCATGAATTGACTCCTTTAATGTTTCCCTTAAACAATTGTATTTTTCGCTTGAGTTTAACTTCTTTTTAAAATGTAGTGTAGATGCTTACACAATATTTTTTTTCTGTGCTCGACATCTTCCTTTGCTACCTCAAATTTAAGGCACAATTACAACTTCATATGTTTCAGCCCAGTCACTCCTGTTGTGTCCTTGGGTAAGACCCACCCTGCCGTATGACTGTTTGGTGGTGGCCTCAGGGCATAGTGAGTGACTGACGGAAACGTCAGTCTGCCCCAGGGCAGCTGTGACGACAGACGTAGCTTCCCACCACCAGTATGTGAATGTGTACTCAATAATGGGATTCTCAGTGTTAAGTGCTTTGAGTGTCTCGAAAGGCGCTGTATGATTCCAATCCATTATTATAATTATTTCATCTTTGCACTTTGTACCCTCACGTTAGTTCTTGTACAGTGATTTTAGACATTGTTAGATTGGGAGAAAGTTGCTATCTTTTTACATTTCAGCACTGGACCTCTTCAACAATCTCATTCACATTGAAGCATGTAGAGACTGGGATATACTGTATATTGTTTAAGTACAGTGGGGCAAAAAAGTATTTAGTCAGCCACCGATTGTGCAAGTTCTCACACTTGAAATGATGACAGAGGTCTGTAATTTTCATCATAGGTACACTTCAACTGTGAGAGACAGAATGTGAAAAAAAATCCAGGAATTCACATTGTAGGAATGTTAAAGAATTTATTTGTAAATTATGGTGAGAAAATAAGTATTTGGTCAACCATTCAAAGCTCTCACTGATGGAAGGAGGTTTTGGCTCGAAATCTCACGGTACATGGCCCCATTCATTCTTTCCTTAACACAGATCAATCGTCCTGTCCACTTAGCAGAAAAACAGCCCCAAAGCATGATGTTTCCACCCCCATGTTTCACAGTAGGTATGGTGTTTTTGAGATGCAACTCAGTATTCTTCTTCCTCCAAACACGACGAGTTGAGTTTATACCAAAAAGTTCTATTTTGGTTTCATCTGACCACATGACATTCTCCCAATCCTCTGCTGTATCATCCATGTATCCATTTTGGTATGTATAAACTCAACTCGTCGTGTTTGGAGGAAGAAGAATACTGAGTTGCATCCCAAGAACACCATACCTACTGTGAAGCATGGGGGTGGAAACATCATGCTTTGGGGCTGTTTTTCTGCTAAGTGGACAGGACGATTGATCTGTGTTAAGGAAAGAATGAATGGGGCCATGTATCGTGTGATTTTGAGCCAAAACCTCCTTCCATCAGTGAGAGCTTTGAATGGTTGACCAAATACTTATTTTCCACCATAATTTACAAATAAATTCTTTAAAATTCCTACAATGTGAATTCCTGGGTTTCTTTTCACATTATGTCTCTCACAGTTGAAGTGTACCTATGATGAAAATTACAGACCTCTGTCATCATTTTAAGTGGGAGAACTTGCACAATCGGTGGCTGACTAAATACTTTTTTGCTCCACTGTATGTCTGTCAGAGTCAAAGTGCATGAGTTATAAATGATAAATGATAAATGAGTTGTACTTGTATAGCGCTTTTCTACCTTCAAGGTACTCAAAGCGCTTTGACACTACTTCCACATTTACCCATTCACACACACATTCACACACTGATGGAGGGAGCTGCCATGCAAGGCGCCAACCAGCACCCATCAGGAGCAAGGGTGAAGTGTCTTGCTCAGGACACAACGGACGTGACGAGGTTGGTACTAGGTGGGATTTGAACCAGTGACCCTCGGTTTGCGCACGGCCACTCTCCCACTGCGCCACGCCGTCCCTCCATTATTAGTTTATGTGTTTTTATACTACCAGCCTCAGTCAGAAATTATTTAATTCATGTTCACCTAATATTATGATTGGTTGAGTCCTGGAACAATGAAGACATAATTACCGTTTATGCTTTTTAAAATAGCCGAACCACAGAAGAAGGTCAACATTGTGTAGTGCTACTTGTTTAATGTGCTTTTAGGTATTATTAGGGTTGTGTCTTATAAACAGTATAAATGTTGCCAATGACAGAGCTTTTATTACTATTGTTACATCATGATAATGCAAAGACACATTCTAGCTGTGTACCAAATATTTGACAGCAACATGCGAATGAAGGCGTCCTCAATACAATGCAGATGCTCAGTAGCTGCTAATATCCCTAGACAGTGCAAACCCGCTTCTAAGTCAGTAATCTTTGTCTGCATGGCAGAAATAAACTAATAGCTAAACATGCTACACCACACACCGGAGGAGGATTTAAAAAAGACATAGCAAACAGCTCAACAGAACGCTTAAATGTAAACGGGGTGGGCAGATCAATACAAATATCGATAGTAACAATACCAGTTATAGTAGCAGTATATAGTTCTTACTATGGTGATTATATCAATATATTTTTTTGGTCACAAAATATTTTTTTTGTTTTCAAACCGAGGAAATAAAAGCCAAAAGTAGTTTTTGCTTTTGTTTAATAACTTTGTACTATTAACTTTATTATGAATAAGGATATTATTAAATTTAATAATTGCGTTTAAGAATTAAATCATTAAATTATCTTAAAAGTGTTAAGTGTCTGTACCCGCATTAGTAAGACCAATACTGCCCCTGTAACGGTCTTGGTAGTGGATTGATACCCAAACTTGTAATAGCACCCAAAAAAAATATAAAGTAGAAGAATATGTGCTTTGTGCATTTTAACAGAAGTGTAGATAGAACCGTGTTACCACAGTACATAACCAGATATTAACAAGTGGATTAATAATATCATGTTAGACCCGCTCGACATCCATTGCTTTCCTCCTCTCCAAGGTTCTCATAGTCATCATTGTCACCGACGTTCCACTGGGTCATTATTGTTACCGATGTCCCACTGGGTGTGAGTTTTCCTTGCCCTTATGTGGGCCTACCGAGGATGTCGTAGTGGTTTGTGCAGCCCTTTGAGACACTAGTGATTTAGGGCTATATAAGTAAACATTGATTGATTGATTGAATAATAGAAATGTTGCATACCTTAAGCAGCTAAAGTAGGAGCATGTTTAACTGTTTTTGAAAGGGTTCTGTTATCATTTATATGCCAAATAATATTTTGTGATAAATCGTTATCGCAAGAGGCGGCAATATATACTGTGATATAGATGTCATAGCGTCAATATTCAGTGTCAATTGTGTTTTTTATTAGTCATTTATAGGGCTTCACGATGGCAGAGGGGTTAGTGCGTCCGCCTCACAATACGAAGTTCCTGCAGTCCTGGGTTCAAATGCAGGTTCGGGAACTTTCTGTGTGGAGTTTGCATGTTCTCCCCGTGAATGCGTGGGTTCCCCTCCGGCTTCCACCCACTTCCAAAAACATGCACCTGGGGATAGGTTGATTGGCAACACTAACTTGGCCCCTAGTGTGTGAGTGTGAATGTTGTGTGTCTATCTGTGTTGGCCCTGTGATGAGGTGGCGACTTGTCCAGGGTGTACCCCGCCTTCGGCCCGGTTGTAGCTGAGATAGGCGCCAGCGCCCCCCGCGACCCCAAAAGGGAATAAGCGGTAGAAAATGGTTGGATGGATTAGTCATTTATTTTCCAAGGCTCAACAAATCAATTTCAAAAGTTGTGTCACCCTCAGGTCTCTGCTGACACACTGCCAACGGGAGCTCAGGTCCTGACCTTCCAGGTGGTGCCGTCAGACTATCTGCTGGGCATAGCAGACCTGACGGGAGAGCTGATGCGCCTGTGCATTAGTAGCGTGGGCAATGGTGACATCGACACGCCCTTCCAGCTGAGCCAGTTCTTGCGCCAGATCCACGATGGTTTCACCTTCATCGGGAACACTGGTCCTTATGAGGTTTCCAAAAAGCTTCACACGCTGCGTCAGAGCCTGGGCAAAGTGGAGGACGCCTGTTACACCCTAAGAGTTCGTGGTTCTGAGATTCCCAAACACATGTTGGCTGACGTCTTCTCCAGTCGGAACGCTCACATGGACACAGAGGAAGGTGTGGTCTAATTATTTTACAAACGTTTCTATAATATAGCCCAAGTTAACTGTACTTTCTTACGTTTAATGATGTTCTTTCATATTACCGGTACAATAAAACGTTGCAACATATTTTTTCTCAAGATGAAGATATGATGACTTCAGCTGTTTCATAAGGATAATGATTCTACGCCAAGTATGACCTGCTTTGCAAGACTTAAGGTTTCTTTGATAACGTGTGTGTTTATTTTATGTCTCTCTCTGCCCTCCCCTTCCCCTATCACACACAGATAATCTAAGGTAGAACATGTGACCTTTGTTCAGGCCCATTCTATGGCAGCCTTCTGACGCACATGCACGCTCACACACGCAAAACAACCCCTGTATGGTTGGCATGGAGCACCCCTTCCTGTTATCTCATCACCTATAAGTCATGTCACTTGTGTCTATAGCTTTTGCTATATAAACTATCATGAAATGTTGCAAATTATTGGAAATTCTTTGAATTTTCTCTTGTACGCATTCATTTTACAGCTTGTAGAGCTTTTGCACAAGCTCTATTTAAGTGATACTTTATGTTTTTGATAAATGCTTTTGCAAAATAATCTTTTTTTCATCTTGACGCACTGGAGTTATGTATTTTGAATAAAAGGGAAAGCCTGCCATCTGCTGGTAGATGTCACTAGCTGCATGCTTGGAGAGAAAAATCACACACTGTAGGTCTATCCCAGGGGTCTCAAACTCAATTTACCTGGATGCAGAAACTGGGTGAGGCTGAGCCGCAAGAAAAGATTTCTTAAAAAATCTAACATGCACTTTTAAATAAATTCACCTTCTATGAATGGCTTTCCCGCCCTGGCAACATACTTGCCAATACTCACGATTTTCCCGGGAGACTCCTGAATTTCAGTGCACCTCCCGACAATCTACCGGTGCAACCATTCTCCCGAATTTTTCCCAACTTTCACCTGGCCGACATTATTAAGGGCTGCCGTGACTGCACTGCCTTTAACGTCCTCTACAACAGTGGTTCTCAACCTTTTTTTCAGTGATGTACCCCCTGTGAACATTTTTTAAATTCAAGTACCCCCTAATCAGAGCAAAGCATTTTTGGTTGAAAAAAAGAGATAAAGAAGTAAAATACAGCACTATGTCATCAGTTTCTGATTCATTAAATTGTATAACAATGCAAAATATTGCATTTGTAGTGTTTTTTCTTGAACTATTTGGAAAAAAAGATATAATAGTAATTAAAAAACTTGTTGAAAAATAAACACGTGATTCAATTATAAATAAAGATTTCTACACATAGAAGTAATCATCAACTTAATGTGCCCTCTTTTGGAATTTTAATAGAGATCCATCTGGATTCATGAACTTAATTCTAAACATTTCTTCACACAAAAACAAATCTTTAACATCAATAGTTATGGAACATGTTCACAAAAAGTCTAGCCGTCAACACTGAAAGTTGGATTGTTGTATTATTTTTCCACAGTTTATGAACTTACATTCATACTTCATTGAAGTATTATTCAATAAACATATGTATAAAGGATTTATGAATTGCTGCTGTTTTTTTTACAATGTTTTTAATAAATCTCACTTGTCCCTTGGCATACCTACAAGTACCTCCAGGGTTCCGCGCACCCCAAAAGAAGACTACTACTCCACTACATGTCATCGCGCACGCTTTTATATCACACAACCAATGTGCCGGCTCTATATCATGTTGGGTGAGACTTGTGCGGAACAACGTCAGTGGCTGCAGGACATACTTGTTCAACAGCCATACACGTCACACTGGGGGAGGCCGTATAAACAACTTTAACACTGTTACAGATATGCGCCACACTGTGAACCCACACAAAACAAGAATGACAAACCCTTTTTGGAAGAATTTCCGCACCGTAATACAACTTAAACACAAGAGAACAAATACCCAGAACAACTTGCAGGGCTACAATATACAACACCTCAACCGACGCAAGTAGGGAGGGTGGGGTCGTGGGGGATTGGTGGTAGCAGGGGTGTTCTGTGGCTGCTGTGGATTTTCAAACTGGCAGTTGCGTAGCGATAGCTGTGAGAAAGGAGGTGTTTGCGTCCCATGTATACTTGTCAACATATATGGACTGTCAAAGAAAAGGACTATTAGACATAACTATGTCCACAAAGTGCAGCCTGGAGGACTATTGCAACCCACAGAAGATTTTAGTTGGTCTTCCCTCCAGGGAAGGTTCTGTGCACATTTAACATGAAACACTATGAAGTAGGATTCGGGCCACATTGACAAAGTTGCAATATTAAAGGTCTGAATAAGATACCACACTTACCATATTTAACCCATTAGCATGGCTACACTGGAGTTGGTATGTTAGTGTGTTTAATATAAGTAAAAATAAAAAGTAAGAATAATCCTAGTGGCCCCCTGCATCCTTTAATTTTTCAGTATGTGTGATCTCATGACATGGATAGATAGCTTCTGTGGTGTCACAATGCATTGGTGGATGGAGGGATACAATATGTCAAAAATACCTGATTGATTTCTGGTTTGAGGAATGGGAGGACCACTCATTCTAATCAAGTGGCCTAGTGGTTAGAGTATCCGCCCTGAGATCGGTAGGTCGTGAGTTCAAATTCCGGCCAAGTGATACCAAAGACTATAAAAATGGGACCCATTACCTTCCTGCTAGGCACTCAGCATTAAGGGGTTGTAATTGGTGGTTGAATCACCCGGGCGCGGCACCACTGCTGCCCACTGCTCTCCTCACCTCCCAGGGGGTGATCAAGGGTGATGGGTCAAATGCAGAGAATAATTTCGCCACACCTAGTGTGTGTGTGACAATCATTGGTACTTTAACTTAACTTTGAACCCAAAGCAGGGGTGTCATACTCGTTTCATTGGGGGCCACATTGCAGTTAAAGAAACTATCCCCAGAGAACTGTTGCAAGCTACACTACAAGCTTCAAAAGTAGCTTGCTACATCAAAGCTACATTTACCAGCATTTCTATATATGGACCCACATGTATACTATCGATGTTGATGTAACTGAGAGTGTACAAACTGACTCAAATAAGGGTCTGTTACTAATTAACTGTCATTAAGCTGGGGACACACTACCACTGCCTTTCGGGGTCCCCTCACCCAACTGTATGTAAGTATTGTAGTTAGCCTTTTATTTGGCCCATCCCTTTAATGTTATTCATCTTTTCGACCTACAGTAAAACAAACAACATTTATCTATATCTTGACAAAAACAACAACAATGACTTGTCTGTTGTTTGGTAACAGTTGGTAATGGTTATGTGCAGTTAAACTTTTGACAAACTCAACTCACACTAATGTGTGTTCCTAAATTTTTTTGGGAAGTTTTAAAAGGAGAGAGCAGTTTTGATTTGGGGTTACAAGGTAAACAACTAAAAACTAAGGTTTTGTATATATATATATATATATATATATATATATATATATATATATATATATATCCATTTTCCATCCATTTTCTACCGCTTATTTCCTTTTGGGGTCGCGGGGGGCGCTGGCGCCTATCTCAGCTTCAGTCGGGCGGAAAGCGGGGTACACCCTTGACAAGTCGCCACCTTATCACAGGGCCAACACAGATAGACAGACAACATTCACACTCACATTCACACACTAGGGCCAATTTAGTGTTGCCAATCAACCTATCCCCAGGTGCATGTCTTATATATATATATATATATATATATATATATATATGTATGTATATATACATATACTGCGATGAGGTGGCGACTTGTCCAGGGTGTACCCCGCCTTCCGCCCGATTGTAGCTGAGATAGGCGCCAGCGCCCCCCGCGACCCCGAACGGGAATAAGCGGCAGAAAATGGATGGATGGATGTATATATACATATATATATATGTATGTATATATATATATACAGTATATATGTATGTATATATATATATATATATATGTATATATATATATATATGTATATGTATATATATATATATATATATATATATGTATATATATATATGTATATATATGTATATATATATGTATATATATATATATATACATATATGCACACACACATATATATAATATATATGTATATACATATATACACATATATATGTATATACATGTATATGTATATATATATATATATATATATATATATATATATATATATATATATATATATATATATATATATATATATATATATATATATATATATACAAACCCCGTTTCCATATGAGTTGGGAAATTGTGTTAGATGTAAATACAAACGGAATACATCCACCCATCCATTTCCTACCGCTTATTCCCTTTGGGGTCGCGGGGGGCGCTGGTGCCTATCTCAGCTACAATGATTTGCAAATAATTTTCAACCCATATATTTACTTGAATATGCTACAAAGACAACATATTTGATGTTCAAACTGATAAACATTTTTGTTGTTGAAAAGAATTCATTAACTTTACAATTTGATGCGAGCAACACGTGACAAAGAAGTTGGGAAAGGTGGCATTAAATACTGATAAAGTTGAAGAATGCTCATCAAGCATTTATATGGAACATCCCACAGGTGTGCAGGCTAATTGGGAACAGGTGGGTGCCATGATTGGGTATAAAAGCAGCTTCCATGAAATGCGAAGTAATTCACAAACAAGGATGGGGTGAGCGTCACCACTTTGTAAGCAAATTGTCGAACAGTTTTAGAACAACATTTCTCAATGAGCTATTGCAAGGAATGTAGGGATTTTACCATCTCCGGTCCGTAATATCATCAAAAAGTTCAGAGAATCTGGAGAAATCCCTGCACATAAGCGATGATATTACGGGCTTTTGATCCCTCAGGCGGTATTGCATCAAAAACCGACATCAGTTTGTACAGGATATCACCACATGGGTTCAGGAACACTTCATAACACCACTGTCAATAACTACAGTTGGTCGCTACATCTGTAAGTGCAAGTTAAAAATTTACTATGCAAAGCCAAACCCATTTATCAACAATATCCTGAAACGCCGCCGGCTTGGCTGGGCCCGAGCTCACCTAAGATGGACTGATGCAAAGTGGAAAGGTGTTTTGTGGTCTGACGAGTCCACATTTCAAATTATATTTGGAAACAGAGGACGTGGTGTCCTCCAGAACAAAGAGGAAAATAACTATTCGGATTGTTATAGGCGCGAAGTTCAAAAGCCAGCATCTGTGATGGTATGGGGATGTATTAGTGCCCGAGCCATGGGTAACTTACACATCTGTGAAGGCACCATTAATGCTGAAAGGTCCATACAGGTTTTGGAGCAACATATGTTGTCATCCAAACAACGTTATCATGGACGCCCTTGCTTATTTCATCAAGAACAGTGTTACAACAGCGTGGCTTCGTTAAAAAAAAAGAGTGCGGGTACTTTCCTGGCCCGCCTGCAGTCCAGACCTGTCTCCCATCGAAAATGTGTGGCGCATTATGAAGCGTAAAATACGACGGCGGAGACCCCGGATTGTTGAACGACTAAAGCTCTACATAAAACAAGAATGGGAAAAAATTCCACTTTCAAAGCTTCAACAATTAGTTTCCTCAGTTCCCAAAGGTTTATTGAGTGTTGTTGAAAGAAAAGGTGATGTAACACATTGGTGAACATGTCGTTTCTCAACTACTTTGGCACGTGTTGCAGCCATGAAATTGTAAGTTAATTATTATTTGCAAAAAAAAAAAAAAAGTTTATGAGTTTGAACATCAAATATCTTGTCTTTGTAGTGCATTCAATTGAATATGGGTTGAAAAAGATTTGCAAATCATTGTGATCTTTTTATCGTTTGTATTTACATCCAACACAATTTCCCAACTCATATGGAAACGAGGTATGTATATATATATATATATATATATATATATATATATATATATATATATATATATATATATATATATATATATATATATATGTATATATATATATATATATATATGTATATATGTGTATATGTATATATGTATAAATATATATGTATATTGGGGGTGTGGGAAAAAATTGATTCGGATACGATTCGCGATTCTCACGTTGTGCGATTCAGAATCGATTCTTTTTTTTTTTAAATCGATTTTTTTTATGTGTATATATATATATATATATATATATATATTATTTTTTTTTTGTCAATCCAACAAACCAATACACAGCAATACCATAACAAAGCAATCCAATTACTAAACCAAACCTGACCCAGCAACACTCAGAACTGCAATAAAAAGGAACAATTGAGAGGAGACAGAAACACAACACAGAACAAACCGAAAGTAATGAAACAAAAATGAATATTAACAACAACAGTATCAATATTAGTCATAATTTCAGCATAGCAGTGATTAAAAATCCCTCATTGACATTATCATTAGACATTTATAAAAAAAAAAAAAGAACAATAGTGTCACAGTGGCTTACACTTGCATCGCATCTCATAAGCTTGACAACACACTGTGTACAACATTTTCACAAAGATAAAATAAGTCATATTTTTGGTTCGTTTAATAGTTAAAACAAATTTACATTATTACAATCAATTGATAAAACATTGTCCTTTACAATTATAAAAGCTTTTTTTCAACAAAATCTACTACTCTGCTAGTATGTCAGCAGACTGGGGTAGATCCTGCTGAAATCTTATGTATTGAATGAATACAGAATCCTTTTAAATTGGAAAAATATCGTTTTTGATTCGAGAATCGCGTTGAATCGAAAAAATTGATATATTATCGAATCGCGACCCCAAGAATCATTGTTGAATCGAATCGTGGGACACCCAAAGATTCGCAGCCCTAATATGTGTGTGTGTGTGTTTATATATATATATATATATATATATATATATATATATATGGCTAACGTCTTCATCACTAAAGGAGAATCTAACTGCCAAGTATTTTTTTTTTTTATTCGTCAGCTTGTCTCTGACTCCCTTGTCGTCATGTGACATGAGTGTGTGACTGTTATGATTTTGCTTTAATAGTTTCGATCACCCACCTTCTTATCTTGCCTCTGATTGCCCAGTCCCTAGTGTCTTGCCTTAACACCAACCGATCAATATGGATGTTCTCGTTCATCCAGGTAATTGTATTTTCTTCGTATTTTTTCTCCTGGATTCACAGTCCATTTTCTCTCTTGGTAGCTTGTAGCTTTAATGTAGGCTACTCTGCTACATGGGTCTAAAAGTGCAAAACCCAGAGAAGTTCGCACATTGTGTAAATGGTAACTAAAAACAGAACACAATTGAGTAGACTGCAAAAAGAAGATACTTAAAGTTCGAAATGGAAAACGTTATTTTTTGCAAATATTTTCTTATTTGGAATTTGATGTCTGCAATATGTTTCAGAAGAGATGGCACAAGTGGCAAATAAGACTGAGAAAGTTGAGGAATGCTCATCAAACACTTATTTGGAACATCCCACAGGTGAACATGCTAATTGGAAGCAGGTTGGTGCCATGATTGAGTATAAAAGCAGCTTCCATGAAATGCTCAGCCATTCACAAACAAGGATAGGGCGAGGGTCACCACTTTGTGAACAAATGTGTGAGCAAATTGTTTGAGAACAACCTTACTCAACCAGCTATTGCAAGGAATTTAGGGATTGCACCATCTACGGGCCGTAATATCATCAAAAGGTTATGAGAATCTGGAGAAATCATTGCACGTAAGCGGCAAGGCTGAAAACCAACATTGAATGCCCGTGACCTTGTATTCCTCAGGCGGTACTGCGTCAAAAACTGACATCAGTGTGTGAAGGATATCACCACATGGGCTCAGGAACACTTCAGAAACCACTGTCAGTAACTACAGTTTGTCGCTACATCTGTAAGTTCAAGTTAAAACTCTACTATGCAAAGTCAAAGCCATTTATCAACAACATCCAGAAACGCCGCCGGCTTCGCTGGGCCTGAGCTCATCTAAGATGGATTGTTACAGGCGCAAAGTTCAAAAGCCAGCATCTGTGATGGTATGGGGGTGCATTAGCGCCCAAGCATCTGTGGGGGTGCATTAGCGCCCAAGCATCTGTGGTGGTATGGGGTGTATTAGTGCCCAAGGCATGGGTAACTTACACATCTGTGAAGGCACCATTAATGCTGAAAGGTGCATACAGGTTTTGGAGCAACATATGTTTCCATCCAAGCAACGTTATCATCGACGCTCCTGCTTATTTCAGCAAGGCAATGCCAAGCCACGTGTTACAACAGCGTGGCTTCATAGTAAAACAGTGTGGGTACTAGACTGGCCTGCCTGTAGTTGAGACCTGTCTCCCATTGAAAATGTGTGGTGCAATATGAAGCCTAAAATACCACAACGTAGACCCCGGACTGTTGAAAAACTTAAGCTGTACACCAAGCAAGAATGGGAAATAATTCCACCAGAAAAGCTTCAAAAATTGCTCTCCTCAGTTCCCAAACGTTTACTGAGTGTTGTTTAAAGGAAATGCCATGAAACACAGTGGTAAAAATGCCCCTGTGCCAACATTTTTGCAATGTTTTGGTGCCGTTAAATTCTAAGTTAATGATTGTTTGCAAAAACAAGTTTCTCAGTTCGAACATTAAATATACTGTCTTTGCAGTCATCCATCCATCCATCTTTTTCCGCTTATCCGAGGTAGGGTCGCGGGGGAAACAGCCTAAGCAGGGAAACCCAGACTTCCCTCTCCCCAGCCACTTCGTCTAGCTCTTTCCGGGGGATCCCGAGGCGTTCCCAGGCCAGCCGGGAGACATAGTCTCCCCAACGTGTCCTGGGTCTTCCCCGTGGCCTCCTACCGGTTGGACGTGCCCTAAACACCTCCCTAGGGAGGCGTTCGGGTGGCATCCTGACCGGATGCCCGAACCACCTCATCTGGCTCCTCCCGATGTCCACGCGATGCTGCAGAGTCTTGTCAACCAAGACAGCCCCACAGCATCCAGAGCCTTAAGGAACTCCGGGCGGACCTCATCCACCCCTGGGGCCTTGCCACCGAGGAGCTTTTTAACTACCTCAGCGACCTCAGCCCCAGAAATAGGAGAGTCCACCACAGATTCCCCAAGCACTGCTTTCTCATAGGAAGACGTGTTGGTGGGATTGAGGAGGTCTTCGAAGTATTCCTTCCACCTATCCACAACATCCGCAGTTGAGGTCAGCAGAACACCATCCGCACCATACACGGTGTTGATAGTGCACTGCTTTCCCTTCCCGAGGTGGCGGACGGTGGTCCAGAATCGCTTCGAAGCCGTTCGGAAGTCGTTTTCCATGGCTTCCCCGAACTCCTCCCATGTCCGAGTTTTTGCCTCCGCGACCGCTGAAGCTGCACACCGCTTGGCCTGTCGGTACCTGTCCACTGCCTCCGCAGTCCTATGAGCCAAAGGACCCGATAGGACTCCTTCTTCAGCTTGACGGCATCCCTCACCGCTGGTGTCCACCAAGGGGTTTTAGGATTGCAGCCCCGACAGGCACCAACTACCTTGCGGCCACAGCTCCAATCAGCCGCCTCGACAATAGAGGTGCGGAACATGGTCCACTCGGACTCAATGTCCAGCACCTCCCTCGTGACATGTTCAAAGTTCTTCCGGAGGTGGGAATTGAAACTTTCTCTGACAGGAGACTCTGCCAGACGTTCCCAGCAGACCCTCACAATGCGTTTGGGCCTCCCAGGTCTGTCCGGCATCCTCCCCCACCATCGCAGCCAACTCACCACCAGGTGGTGATCGGTAGAAAGCTCCGCCCCTCTCTTCACCCGAGTGTCCAAAACATAAGGCCGCAAATCCGATGACACAACTACAAAGTCGATCATGGAACTGCGGCCTAGGGTGTCCTGGTGCCAAGTGCACATATGGACACCCTTATGTTTGAACATGGTGTTTGTTATGGACAAACTGTGACGAGCACAAAAGTCCAATAATAAAACACCACTCGGGTTCAGATCCGGGCGGCCATTCTTCCCAATCACGCCTCTCCAGGTTTCACTGTCGTTACCAACATGAGCGTTGAAGTCCCCCTGGAGGACAAGGGAATCACCCGGGGGAGCACTTTCCAGTACTCCCTCGAGTGCTCCCAAAAAGGGTGGGTACTCTGAACTCCTGTTTGATGCGTAAGCACAAACAACAGTCATGACCCGTCCCCCCACCCGAAGGCGGGGGGAGGCTACCCTTTCGTCCACCGGGTTAAAGTCCAACGTGCAGGCTTTGAGCCTGGGGGCAACAAGAATTGCCCCCCCAGCCCGTCGCCTCTCACTGCCGGCAACGCCAGAGTGGAAGAGGGTCCAGTCCCTCTCGAGAGAAGTGGTTCCAGAGCCCTTGCTGTGCGTTGAAGTGAGTCTGACTATATCCAGCCGGAACTTCTCTACTTCGCGCACTAGCTCAGGCTCTTTCCCCCCCAGTGACGTGACGTTCCACGTCCCAAGAGCTAGCTTCTGTAGCCGAGGATCGGACCACCAAGTGCCCTGCCTTCGGCTTCCGCCCAGCTCCCATTGCACCAGACCTCTATGGCCCCTGCTATGGGTGGTGAGCCCATTGGAGGGGTGACCCACGTTGCCTCTTCGGGCTGTGCCCGGCCGGGCCCCATGGGAACAGGCCCGGCCACCAGGCGCTCGCCATCGTGCCCCACCTCCGGGCCTGGCTCCAGAGGGAGGCCCCGGTGACCCGCGTCCGGGCGAGGGAAATCTGGGTCCATGTTTTTTCTTCTTCATAGAGGTCTTCGAGCTGCTCATTGTCTGATCCCTCACCTAGAACCTGTTTGCCTTGGGAGACCTTACCAGAGGGCATAAAGCCCCGGGACAACATAGCTCCTAGATCATTGGGACACGCAAACTCCTCTACCACGATAAGGTGGCAGCTCAGAGAGGAGCAGTCAATTCTAATTTAATATAAGTCGAAAAGGATTTGCAAATCCATCCATTTTCTACCGCTTATTCCCTTTGGGGTCGCGGGGGGCGCTGGTGCCTATCTCAGCTACAATCGGGCGGAAGGCGGTGTACACCCTGGACAAGTCGCCACCTCATCGCAGGGCGGATTTGCAAATCATTGTATTCTTTTTTTATTTATTTACAATTTACACACCGTGCCAACTTCACCGGTTTTGGGTTTTGTAGTTAACATACAAGAATAGCTACTCGTTAAAAAGTAGCTAAACTACCCCTAAGGTACTGGAATATGCAGTCAAGCTGCCCATCACTGCCAAAACAACAGTGAATCCATATGAATATTGATGTATGATCCCTTCATTACACATGTATTTGATTATAATATTTTTTCTAATGGTACAAAAAGATGGATAACTTGCTTTAAATCTAAAGACACGGTGACAAACAGATATGTAAGCATTTATTTTAACCCCCAAAGACCCCCTCAGCCCCGCCCCCTTAGGTTAAGACTATCTTCTGTTGAGAGTAATTCAACTTGATAACCTCTCAGGTTCATGAGGTGTCTTCCAAGTAAGCAGGTCAGCTCATTTGCTTCCCAAAGGACATTAAATGCTTCTACTGTTTAATGCGGAGCAGGTGATCTCCCTCTGCATGCAAGGCTCGGCTCGCATCCTGTCCTTCGCATGCAAAGTGTGGCCGAGGAGTGCAGACAACGCGCTGTTTTGTTGAGAAACTCAGCCTTTCATCGCTGAGTCTTGTCCATCATTGGTCCGCCAAACTGAATGCATGAAAGGAGGATGAAAAGACTTCATTGTCTGCTGAGACTTCTCCTCCTGCATTTCTTCAGACACATTTGGTGGTTCATCATATTCAGAGTTTGATGTAAACAGTATTTATTGTGTTTTCTTACATGCACTTAAAGGCTTACTGAAACCCACATCTACCCACCACGCAGTCTGATAGTTTATATATCAATGATGAAATATTAACATTGCAACACATGCCAATACGGCCTTTTTAGTTTACTAAATTGCAATTCTAAATTTCCCGGCGAAGTGTCCTGTTGAAAACGTAGCGGAAAACTGACTTGTACGCGTGACGTCACGGACTATTAGGAAATATGAGCGCTGCACACACACACAGCTAAAAGTCGTCTGCTTTAACGGTATAATTACACAGTATTTTGGACATCTGTGTTGCTGAATCTTTTGCAATTTGTTCAATTAATAATGTAGAAGTCACAGTAGAAAGATGGAGCTGGGAAGCTTTAGCCTTTAGCCACACAAACACACGGTGATTCCTTGTTTACAATTCCCGGAGGTGAAACTTTACTATGGATCACAGCAGTCAAGCGAACAAGGATCCTGACCACATGTCAACCGGCAGTTTTTGGTGAGAAAATTGTGGTAAAAAGTCGCCACTTACCGGAGATCAGCTGAGCTTGTGCCCTCCGTACAGCTGCCGTTGACTTCCATCAGACACTGGCGTCAAGACACCCGTGGACACACCCTTCTGACTATCAGGTACTATTAAACTCACTAAAACACTAGCAACACAATAGAAATATAAGGGATTATCCTAGTAAATTATCCTAGTAAATCTGTCTAAAAACATCTGAATCCGTCCCGATGCAATCACGCTTTTTTTTCTTTTACTTTATTTTTTTTTAATTTTTTTTTTTTTAGTACGTCGCTATCAATATCCTCAAACACGAATCTTTCATCCTCTTTCAAATTAATGGGGAAATTGTCGTTTTCTCTGTACGAATATCTTTTTTTGTTGGAGGCTCCCATTGAAAACAATGTGAGGATGTGAGAAGCCATCAATGGGTGACGTCATCGTCTGCGACTTCCTGTAAAGGCCGGGCTTTTCTGTTAGCGGCCAAAAGTTGCGAACTTTATCATCGATGTTCTCTACCAAATCCTTTTAGCACAAATATGGCAATATCGCGAAAGGATCAAGTATGACACGTAGAATGGACCTGCTATCCCCGTTTGAATAAGAAAATCTCATTGCAGTAGGCCTTTAAACATACATTAAACACAAGAAACACAAGTTGTCATTATGCTGCACATATATATATATATATATATATATATATATATATATATATATATATATATATATATATATATATATATATATATATATATATATATACGGTAATGTATATCTAACTGTAGCTGTGTATCACAAATACGATAGATACTAGTACACCTAAATCAACAATGATATATATAATAGCATTTATCTTATCTTATTAAGTATTTTATTTTATTAGCATTCATGGTTTGATGAATGAACCGCTGCTCCCGAGTTCCAGCAGCACTCATGCATACTTAACTGGAGGCAGTACAGAATTGTCTTGCTACTCACTTCTGTTGCCAGTTATTTAGACAATAATGCTTGTGTGTTGTCTCATTATCAAACAATGATCAATCAATGTTTATTTATATAGCCCTAAATCACACGTGTCTCAAAGGGCTACACAAGCCACAACGACATCCTTGGTTCAGAGCCCACATAAGGACAAGGAAAAACTCACAACCCAGTGGGATGCCAATGTGAATGACTGAGAAACCTTGGAGAGGACCGCAGATGTGGGTGACCCCCACCCCTCTAGGGGAGACCGGATGCAATGGACGTCGTATGGGTCTAGCATAATATTACGAAAGTCCAGTCCAGAGTGGATTTAACATAATAGACGGCGTGGCGCAGTGGGAGAGTTGCCGTCCGCAACCCGAGGGTCCCTGGTTCAAATCCCACCTAGTACCAACCTCGTCACGTCCGTTGTGTCCTGAGCAAGACACTTCACTCTTGCTCCTGATGGGTGCTGGTTGGCGCCTTGCATGGCAGCTCCCTCCATCAGTGTGTGAATGTGTGTGTGAATGGGTAAATGTGGAAGTAGTGTCAAAGCGCTTTGAGTACCTTGAAGGTAGAAAAGCGCTATACAAGTACAACCCATTTATCATAGTGGGGCCAGGAGCGCAGAGATGTCCCCAACCGATGCACAGGCGAGCGGTCCACCCCGGGTCCTGACTCTGGACAGCCAGCACTTCATCCTGTCCCCCCCCACACACACACACAAGGGAGAGGGGGGGCATAGGAGAAAATAAAATAAATGGCAGATCAACTGGTCTAAAAATGGGTTATCTATTTTATCTAGCTGATCATTAATCTATATGCCGCGCAAGCTGTATTGTTCTAAAATGGTATACTCGGTTTTTGTGATTGGTCCGTTCCAAAGGTGTTGTTCAAAGCATAAATGTATGAAAATGCGCACAAAACACTTTTATAGATACAAATATTATTTTATCATGTAGCACACAATGCATTTAAAAGACAAATTAAATTGATGGATTAATGTTTAATATCACTTTTGCCTATATTAAAGACAAGAGACTGCTGGCAAACGCCAGACTTTGCTATGACTTTTGTCTTGAATTCAATTGCTTCACTTAAATCTACATTTAAAAAAAAAAAAAAAATTAAATAAAAGTGCTACATGGCACTTGTGTTACATCGACAAATAGTACGGACATTTTTTGCAAGCTGACACAAATTATTGTTTACATTAATCATTGCAATCAGTGGGTAGAGTGGCTGCCTTGCAACCAGTGGGTTAAAGTTAAAGTTAAAGTACCACTGATAGTCACACACACATTAGGTGTGGTGAAATTACCTTGTGCATTTGACCCATTCCCTTGTTCCACCCCCTGGGAGGTGAGGGGAGTAGTGAGCAGCAGCGGTGGCTGTGCTCGGGAATCATTTTGGTGATTAAACCCCCAATTCCAACCCTTGATGCTGAGTGCCAAGCAGGGAGGTAATGGGTCCCATTTCTATAGTCTTTGGTATGACTCAGCCGGGGTTTGAACTCACAACATACTGATCTCAGGGCGGACACTCCACTGAGCAGGTTACTGATTCCATCCAAGCCTGGCGAGCTCATCGTTGAGACACCAAACCCCTAACTGCTCCTGATGGATTGTGGTTAGCGCCTTTGCTTGGCTGCTTCTGCCATCAGAGTTCCGCAATTTTGTTGTTCTTAATGTGAAATGAAAATACAAAACCCAAAACCAGTGAAGTTAGCACGTTGTGTAAGTCGTAAATAAAAACAGTAATCCTTGTCAACCTATATTCAATTGAATGGACTGCAAAGACAAGATACTTAAAACTTTGTTATTTTTTGGCAAATATTAGCTCATTTGAAATTTGCTGCCTGCAACATGTTTCAAAAAAGTTGTGTTTGAATGCTAATCAAACACTTATTTGGAACATCCCACAGGTGTGCAGACTAATTGGGAACAGGTGGGTGCCATGATTGGGTTTAAAAGCATGCCTCTATGAGATGCTCAGTCATTCACAAACAAAGATGGGGCGAGGGTCACCACTTTGTGAACAAATGCGTGAGCAAATTGTCCAACAGTTTAAGAACAACATTTCTCAACGAGCTATTGCAAGGAATTTAGGGATTTTACCATCTACGGTCCGTAATATCATCAAATGGTTCAGAGAATCTGGAGAAATCACTGCATGTAAGCAGCAAGGCTGAAAACCAACATTGAATGCCCGTGACCTTCGATCCCTCAGGCGGTACTGCATCAAAAAGCGACATCAGTGTGTAAAGGATATCACCTCATGGGCTCGAGAACACTTCGGAAAACCTCTGTCAGTAACTAAAGTTTGTCGTTACATCTGTAAGTGCAAGTTAAAACTCTACTATGCAAAATGAAAGACATTTATCTACAACATCCAAAAATGCCGCCGGCTTCGCTGGGCCTGAGCTCATGTCAGATGGACTGAGGCAAAGTGTAAAAGTGTTCTGTGGTCTGACGAGTACACATTTAAAATTGTTTTTGGAAACTGTGAATGTCGTGTCGTCTGGACCAAGGAGGAAAAGAACCATCCGGACTGTTATAGGCACAAAGTTGGAATGCCAGCATCTGTGATGGTATGAGGGTCTATTAGTGCCCAAGGTATGGGTAACTTACACATCTGTAACGGCAGCATTAATGCTGAAAGGTACATACAGGTTTTGGAGCAACATATGTTGCCATCCAAGCAACGTTATCATGGACGCCCCTGCTTATTTCAGCATAGACAATGCCAAACCACGTGTTACAACAGCGTGGCTTCATAGTAAAAGAGTGTGGGTACTAGACTGGCCTGCCTGTAGGCCAGACCTGTCTTCCATTGAAAATCTGTGGTGCAATATTAAGCCTAAAATACCATAACGTAGACGCCAAACTGTTGAACAACTTAAGCTGTACATCAAGCAAGAATGGGAAAGAATTCCACCTCAAAAGCTTCAAAAATTGGTCTTCTCAGTTCCCAAACGTTTACGGAGTGTTGTGAAAAAGAAAGACCATTGTGACAGTACCTCACTGTCGTAGTCGTGCGGGTTCCACTGACCACCAAGGAAGGACATCTCTTTTGCAGGTTTTATTTTTCAATAAAGCTGTCTCCTGCCGGGTTGCTTTTCAGCTCCTCCTCTGCTTCTCGCTCTTTGGTCGCTTTCGTCGTCGCCGTCTAGCTCTCTCTCGCTCTTCGGTCGCTGCTGCCGGCTCTCCTACTCTTTCTGCTGCTCTCCCCTCCTTCTCCCATTTTATACAGTTAGGAGATATATTAATTGTGTCCCGGTGCGCGATCCACGCACCTGAACTTGATTGTGGCGTCGCTTTCGGCACGCCTCGCCTCTCGCTCGCATCCTCCGCCTCCTTGCCGCCATCTTGGGCCAGCATGCCCTGCCCGTCTGTCGGACCATCGGCTCCGCCTGTGCCAACTTTTTTGCAATGTGTTGCTGCCATTAAATTCTAAGTTAATCATTGTTTGAATAAAAAAAAAAAGTTTCTCAGTTCGAACATTAAATATCTTGTCTTTGCAGTTTATTCAATTGAATATAAGTTGAAAATTATTTGCAAATCATTGTATTCTGTTTTTATTTACGATTTACACAACGTGCCAACTTCACTGGTTTTGGGTTTTGGAAAAGCCTATTTCTTTTCTATTCTATAAGAAGTCATGAGGCAGTGTTGCGGCACAACACGTCACACTGTCGTGATTCCACATAGGCTTATGTACAGTCATGCGTGTTCTGGTCGCCCCTCCCCTCTTTACATCAGCAGGGAATTACTAGGTAGATCTAATCTTTAGGGTAATCTGAGCGTGCCTTATCTATTTGAAGGGGCAGACTGCAAGCAGCACGTGCATCTCTCTTACCGGAGGCAAATTCCAGCTCTGCCATCAAGGTGGCAGTGAGACTCTCTCTGAGCGCCATATTTCCACTGAGGGCAACTTGTCCAGAGTGCAGCTGGGATAGGCTCCATCAACCCCGCGGCCCTGAGAGGGACAGGGGGGTATAACTCGGTTGGTACAGCAGCCGTGCCAGCAACTTGAGGGTTGCAGGTTCGATCCCCGTTTCCGCCAACCTAGTCACTGCCATTGTGTCTTTGGGCAAGACACTTCACCCACCTGCTCCCAGTGCCACCCACACTGGTTTAAATGTCAAAATTAGATATTGGGTTTCACTATGTAAAGCGATTTGAGTCACTAGAAAAGAAGCGCTACATAAATATAATTCACTTCACTTCACAAGCGGTAGAAAATGGATGGATGGGTTTGGCTAACTGAAAACACACACTAGTGCTCTGGTTGACTTTGTTTGGACTTTCACTATATGCTACACGTTTTTTATGATGGCTTATTGTGCAGCTGTACTCGATAAAAAAGGGCAACGACTGAGTCACCAACATGTGCATAATGGAGACAGTCTATGAAAACCAACATACATTTTTGGTGAAGATTCTGAATGAAAATGTTGCACTCACCCACTTTACATAGTATTTTGGACCAAGGGTGAGGTGATAGAAGAAATGTACAACCATAATAAATCCATCAGGGGCAGCATAGGAGGAAGTTATGTATAAGTTTCACTTTTGCATCTCATTGCACATAACTATGATGCATTCAAGGACCATTGATTGAAGTTTGAAACAGAGGCGTCATTAGGTTTTAGAGACAGGGGGGAACTTGACTCCCAGGAGATGCACTAATAATAATGTAAGCATGAGCCGACATGACAGTTTAGACCAGGGGTCCCCAAACTTTTTGACTTGGGGAGCCGCATTGGGTTAAAATATTTTGGCTGGTGGCCTGGCTATAAAAATAAATACATATATACACACACATATATATATATATATATATATATATATATGTATATATATATATATATATATATGTATATATATATATATATATATATATATATATATATATGTATATATATATATATGTATATATATATATATATATATGTATGTATGTATATATGTATATATAAATATGTATCCGATTGTAGCTGAGATAGGCGCCAGCGCCCCCCGTGACCCCAAAAGGGAATAAGCGGTAGAAAATGGATGGATATACACACACACACACACACACACACACACACACACACACACACACACACACACACACACACACACACACACACATATAAGTTCTATTTTGGTTTCATCTGACCACATAACATTCTCCCAATCCTCTGCTGTATCATCCATGTATCCATTTTGGTATAAACTCAACTCGTCGTGTTTGGAGGAAGAAGAATACTGAGTTGCATCCCAAGAACACCATTCCTACTGTGAAGCATGGGGGTGGAAACATCATGCTTTGGGGCTATTTTTTCTGCTAAGGGGACAGGACGATTGATCCGTGTTAAGGAAAGAATGAATGGGGCCATGTATCGTGAGGTTTTGAGCCAAAACCTCCCTCCATTAGTGAGAGCTTTGAATGGTTGACCAAATACTTATTTTCCACCATAATTTACAAATAAATTCTTTAAAATTCCTACAATGTAAATTCCTGGATTTTTTTTTTCACATTCTGTCTCTCACAGTTGAAGTGTACCAATGATGAAAATTACAGACCTCTGTCATCATTTTAAGTGCGAGAACTTGCACAATCGGTGGCTGACTTAATACTTTTTTGCCCCACTGTATTTATAAACATTAACTCATCAAAATGCTGACAATGACAACATGGAGCTTTTTTGTGGATTATGAAGTGTGTGTATGAAGTGTGTGTATGGAGTGTGTGTAACATTCATAGGATGCTTTGCTGTACAATTGAGGCGGTCTGAAGGAGGCTGAATTGGAGTCAAATTCCTGACCGCCTCGTAGCTCCAACACGACGCACTCAGGACGCAGGGACCACCGACGGACTCATTGATGATCCATACAATCGATAATTATTAATTGTTAACACCGGGTGATCTTTTAACACCACTTGTGGACGTTTTCTTTGTTATTCCCACAGAATATCTTTTCGTCTCTCCGCGCGTAACTGGACTCGCTGCTTTGCGTCAGATGGTCCGTTACAAGTTCTCTGTTCCGTTTTAGTATTTAAAAAGTGTTTATTCAAGACGTTTGGTAACACTTTTTAATAGTTACTTGTCGCACTCGGATTTCAAAACAAAATATTTAGTTTTCCACAACGGAAGTGAAGTGAGCGTCGTGGACTGCATGTCTGCTGTCGTGTTCCAAACATGGAGGATGTAAGAAGTCCATAAGCTCTAGTTGGACCTCCTTTTTCTCCTTCTTCATGTCGACATGTTTGCCGGACTGCTGGGCCTGAAATGTCACCGCAACTCTCCGCACCGTCACAGGGAAGGAGTCGTAGAAGGTATGGTGTCATTTGTTGTATTTGATACTGCTCGTAAACTGGAAGGGATTCTGAAGCGGGAGGGACAAATGTTGACTTGTCAAAACTCAAATGACAGCAGCGGATCAAACAAAACTGACAAAAAGTAAGTCCGTTTTTTTTGTCCAGGGACATTCCTCAATTTACGAGACGAATTGGTGACAAAGCTCCAAACTCAGGACACTTGTATTTAAAATCTCCTATTGAAATGCATTGAATTGAACATGTAACATGCATTTTAAATAGAAAAACAGACTTTTAGACAATACATATTGTGTAAAAACAGTAGAATATAAGGAATTTTATGAAGTATCCATCCATCCATCCATTTCCTACCGCTTATTCAGTTTTGGGGTCGCGGGGGGCGCTGGCGCCTATCTCAGCTACAATTGGGCGGAAGGCGGGGTACACCCTGGACAAGTCGCCACTCATTGCAGGTTTTATGAAGTAATGCAATATTAATATTATGCTGATAGTATATATCAGAGGTGTCAAACTCATTTTAGATCGGGGGCCATGTGGAGAAAAATCTACTACCTAAAATCCCTGCACGATAACTTAAAAATAAAGACACCTTCAGATTGTTTTCTGTGTTTAAAAATAGAAGAAGTACATTCCGAAAATGTACAGATCTTTATGTTGTTGTTTTTTTACACTTACATGTTGCGGTTAATAGTATTCTATCTTTACTTGTCATGATTTATATTTTCTGAATGAATGATGTGATAATGTTCACCAGTCAACTCAATGGTGTTCATTTTCAATCTATCAAAATCAAAAAGTATCAAAATCAAATTACCGTATTTTTCGGAGTATAAGTCGCTTCGGAGTATAAGTCGCACCTGCCGAAAATGCATAATAAAGAAGGAAAAACACATATTTAAGTCGCACTGGAGTATAAGTCGCATTTTTGGGGGAAATTTATTTGATTAAAATCCAACACCAAGAATAGACATTTGAAAGGCAATTTAAAATAAATAAAGAATAGTGACAAACAGGCTGAATAAGTGTACGTTATATGACGCATAAATAATCAACTGAGAACGTGCCTGGTATGTTAACGTAACATATTATGGTACGAGTCATTCAAATAACTATAACATATAGAACATGCTACACGTTTACCAAACAATCTGTCACTCCTAATCGCTAAATCCGATGAAATCTTATACGTCTAGTCTCTTACGTGAATGAGCTAAATAATAATATTTGATATTTTACGCTAATGTTTTAATAATTTCACACATACTGTATGTCGCTCCTGAGTGTAAGTCGCACCCCTGGCCAAACAATGAAAAAAACTGCGACTTATAGTCCAAAAAATGCGGTACAGTATGCCATGTATGTAGTATGATCATTTTCCTCGATTGATGTACCAATATCATGTGGTTTATTTTGTACATATGTACCATCATCCAGAGATACAAATAATTGCTATTGCAACATCCAGTAGACACATGTAGAAGAGCTGTTTCTTTCATTCAAAAAATTTAGGTTAATTTGTATACTTAGCAAACTCCGGATGAAACCTGTTCGCGGGCCTGATCCGGCCCGCACGTTTGACACCCTTGGTATATATATTTATACCATGAATTGATTAACGTGGACCCCTACTTAAACAAGTTGAAAAACTTATTCGGGTGTTACCATTTAGTGGTCAATTGTATGGGTTATGTACTGTACTGTGCGATCTACTAATACAAGTCCATCCATCCATCCATTTTCTACCGCTTATTCCCTTTTGGGGTCGCGGGGGGCGCTGGCGCCTATCTCAGCTACAATCGGGCGGAAGGCGGGGTACACCCTGGACAAGTCGCTACCTCATCGCAGGGCCAACACAGATAGACAGACAACATTCACACTCACAATTTAGTGTTGCCAATCAACCTATTCCCAGGTGCATGTCTTTGGAAGTGGGAGGAAGCCGGAGTACCCGGAGGGAACCCACGGATTCACGGGGAGAACATGCAAACTCCACACAGAAAGATCCCGAGCCTGGATTTGAACCCAGGACTGCAGGAACTTCGTATTGTGAGGCAGACGCACTAACCCCTCTCCCACCGTGAAGCCCTAATACAAGTCTCAATCAATCAATCAATCAATCAATCAATCAATCAATCAATCAATCAATCAATCAATCAATCAATCAATGTATAGTCTTTACCCTAATACAAGTCTCAATCAATCAATCAATCAATCAATCACTCAATTAATGTATAGTCTTTACCTTGGAGAGCAGTTCCAGTTCCAATTGCTTCTCAGTCAAACACACCATCAGCAGCTTTGCCATATTTTTATGGACAAATGTGGGCCACTTAGATATTATTTTAACATTCTTGGCTGGCATTAAAATAATGTTGCTCCATTATGGTGCAGACGATTGTGGTTCTGATACCAATATTTTGGGTACCGGTACCAAAGTATATCGATACTTTTCCAAATGAAGGGGACCACAACATTGCATTTTACGTTTCATTAAACATATGTTCTTATTGCAAGTTTGTCCTTAAATAAAATAGTGACCATTCAAGACAACTTATCATTTAGTAGTAAGTAAGCAAACAAAGGCTCTTAATTTAGTCTGCTGACATATGCATTAACATATTGTGTCATTTATCATTGTATTATTTTGTCAACATTATTGAGGACAAGTGGTACAAAATTAATTATTAATCTACTTGTTCATTTACTGTTAATATTCTAATCTATTTTAACATGTTCTATCTACACTTCTGTTAAAATGTAATAATCACTTATTATTCTGTGGTTTGTATGCTTTACATTAGTTTTTGGATGATACCACAATTTTGGGTATCAATTCGATACCAAGTCGTTACATTGGTCATATTCAAAGTCCTCATGTGTCCAGGGACATATTTCCTCAGTTTATAAACGTAATATGAATTAAAAAAACAAAACAAATGAAGATTGTGTGATGCTACAAAATATAGATGTAATCATATGAGTATCGACTAGATACACTCTTGCATTTAATATCATTACAGTAGATGTCAGGTGTAAATCCACCCATGGCATTTGTTTACATTCAGGTACGGCATCATTAGTGGTGGCGCCAGTGAGCTACGGTGTGCAGTGAAGCATATTTAGCTATTCCTTGTCCTGCAGGGATGATCTTTGAAAGAAACTTACTTTATTTGTCGCCATGGAGACCAGGATTAGTGAGTTCAAAGTAGCTACAACACTGTAGACTGCGGATGGACTTTAGCCGCTAGCTAGCTAGCCATGATTTAAAGCACCTCTTCCTGAGGGTGTTTCAGTGTTATAACTTCACCTTTATCGTTCGTTTTTAAGCCAAAATGCATCCGTTCTCCCTTTTCTACCAACCCACTGTTTCTGCTTGTAAGTACTCTGTGATTGTGTGCTGCGGAACATGCTCGTCTGCTCGTAAACCAGCAGTGACACGACGTGACTACGACGGTGGGGTGTGGGGGACCGGTCCTTTTCAGAGACAGTATAGTACCGAATATGAATCATTAGTATCGCGGTACTATACTCATACCGTAATACCGTACAACCCTAATGCAGACTTGCAGTGATTTACTCAAATTGTTTCGCCAAGTTGGCTACATGTGTGGTCATGGTTTTAATGATTTATTTTATTAATTAGATTAATATCATCCACTTTTTTTTTCTCAGCACTGCCCTAAAGCACTCACTGTCTTAATTTTCCGTGGTTGGAAAAACAAAGTTATGTCGATCTTTTAAGCTAATGCTGGCGAGTAAGCCCCGATGTTTTGGTTGGATTTTACGGGGTTCACTGTGACATTTGCTACATCAACTTATGGCAAGGATGCTTGTAACGCACATCTTTGCTTGCAACTTAAAGGGGAACTGCACTTTTTAAATTTTATTTTGCTTATTGTTCACAATCATTATGAAAGACAAGAAGACAAAAGTAGTTTTTTTTTTGCATTCTAACATTTAAAAATCGGCTTGTTCTAGGTGGCTAGCAATGCAGCTAATGGGGGAAATCAATTCTACCTCTAATTCACTTTAAAATGCATCCAAAGAATGTCAACAATACCTAATTCATGTTTAACATTTAACCTGTTTAATAACCAAACTGTGGCCACATTATTATCGCAAGAGCAAACACTGAGGAACTATTTTTCTAGCGTTGTAACACATCATCATGCTACGGTTTTAGCTGTAAAAGCTAACTATGGCAAACAAATGTATAATTTCTCTCATTAGTGTTACGATCACAGCAGCACGGCACTCATTACGTCAATCAAATACAATACTTATCCTTGCACAAAGTAGTGCAAATTTGTCTTTCAAGGATTATTGTTTATTTTGTGGACCCCTCAGATGTAAAGACATGATGTGCCTCCAATCTTTTCTTGTGTAAAAGCTGTAAGTATCACATGAAGTAGCAGTAACCTCTTGGTGATTAATGGTTTAATTATTTTAAAAATATATTTTTCTTAAGAGTGTAAACATTTTTTACACTGTTTTATATTTGCCTCTCAATCTTTCAAAATAAATCTGGACTGATTCAGGTAAATAAACAGTAGTCTAATAGGGCTTAGACCATCGCCTGGAACCCGAAAATGCCCGAATGTGCCTCATACTCACGTGATTGCAACCCACCTATACCATGTAGTTACAGCGGCAGGATTGGTTTTATACAGTACCTCAAATTTTCAGGATCAATGCATGATTAAATTGTTGATAATAGTTGTAATCCGAGAGAAAACAGGATGGCGGTGCTACGGTATCAATTACTATTCAAATACATTCTATATTTTATTACATTTAATATTTATAATAAAAATGATTAAACATAAGCTAAAAGGACAATTGGCTCTTATTTCCTGAGTTTGTAAACAATTAAAAAAACAAAAAAAAAGTTTTTAAGTGATAGTAAAAAATATCGACCGAAGGACTGTAGTATCGACAATATATTATATCTGGTATTGTTACTGTCAATATTTATATTGACCCCTGTTAATATTCAAGGGTTCCATCTTAGCAGTTAGCTACACTTTATACCCTCCTACAATGTGTTGTGTAGTATGTTCAGCTATTCCTTGTCCTAGTGATTATAATACTGTACTTGTAGGAAGCCGTTTATTTACCGCTATAGAGGCGAGGGTTATGGATTTAGAGGGGACATTGCATTGAGGACGCCTTCGTTCGCTTATTGCTGTCAAATTTGCGTGACACACCTGGAAGGTGCCATGAACATGCGCCCAGGTAGCTTTGACTTGCAGGAACTGCGTTAATAACACCTTGCCTTTCCAATGAAATACGTAAACCATTGGTGTCCAAATTATTGGTCCGCAGCACATTATAGAAATAACATATACAAAAATGAAGAACCACAAAAATAGTAAGATAATGCGAAAATGTAAAATTGATACAGAAAAAGCTGAAAGGCTGATACCAGTAACTAATAATAACAAAAAGATGTATGCATATATAGTGAAGTTGGCACGTTGTGTAATTCGTAAATAAAAACAGAATACAATGATTTGCAAATCCTTTTTAACTTAAATTCAATTGAATACACTGCAAAGACACCACTGTGTTACATGGCTTTTCCTTTTAACAACACCCATTAAACATTTGGGAACTGAGGAGACCAATTTTTTAAGCTTTTGAGGTGGAATTCTTTACCATTCTTGCATGATGTACGGCTTACGTTTTTCAGCGTTGTGGTATTTTAGGCTTAATATTGCACTACACATTTTTAATGGGAGACAGGTCCGGACTACAGGCAGGCCAGTCTAGTACCCGCACTCTTTTACTATGAAGCCACGCTGTTGTAACACGTGGCTTGGCATTGTCTTGCTGTATTAAGCGGGAGCGTCCATGATAACGTTGCTTGGATGGCAACAAATGTTGCTCCAAAACCTCTATGTACCTTTCAGCATTTATTGTGCCTTCACAGATGTATAAGTTACCTATACCTTGGGCACTAATACATCCCAATACCATCACAAATGCTGGCTTTTGGAACTTTGCGCCTATAACAATCTGGGTGGTTCTTCTCGTCTTTGTTCCGGAGGACACGACGTCCACAGTTTCCAAAAAACAATTTGAAATTTGGACTCGTCAGACCATAGAACACTTCTCCACTTTGCATCAGTCCATCTTAGATGAGCTCGGGCCCAGCTAAGCCGGCAGCGTTTCTGGGTGTTGTTGTTAAATGGCTTTTGCTTTGTATAGTAGAGTTTTAACTTGCACTTACAGATGTAGCAACGAACTGTAGTTACTGACAGTGGTTTTCTGAAGTGTTCCTGAGCCCATGAGGTGATATCCTTTACACACTGATGCCGCTTTTTGATGCAGTATCGCCTGAGGGATTGAAGGTCCATAATATCATCGTAGTCCAGTGATTTCTCCAGATTCTCTGAACCTTTTGATGATATTACAGACCGTAGATGGTGCAATTCCTAAATTCCTTGCAAAAGCTTGTTGAGAAATTTTGTTCTTAAACTGTTCGACAATTTTCTCAAGCATTTGTTCACAAAGTGGTGACCCTCGCCCAATCCTTGTTTATGAATGACTGAGCATTTAATAGAAGCTGCATTTATACCCAATCATGGCACCCACCTGTTCCCAATTAGGCGGTTCACCTGTGGGATGTTTCAAATAAATGTTTGATGGGCATTCCTCAACTTTCTCAGTCTTTTTTGTATATTGTCTTAACAGTCTATTCAATTGAATATTGGTTGAAAAGATTTGCAAATCATTGTATTCTGTTTTTATTTATGATTTTGAAAATGTGCCTACTTCACTGGTTTTGGGGTTTGTACAACAGTTATAGCCTTTTATAAAGGCGCCAAAAGCAGTGAGCTTGTTTTGGGGGTTGTGTGCTTTTTTGCTTTGTCTACCCAACACTCAAACCCAGCTGCTTTGTGATCCTCATGTGACCATACAGAAAGTGATTTTTTACAGATGCCTCGTCACACTTACCATTATACATAGTTCTATCAGTCTCTGAACAATACAGATATACAGATAGATGCATTGATCGATTGACTTTCACTTCTTGTTGTGCTGGGTTGCAAGACGTGTGGCGTTGCACATCTGCAGAGGCACGCTGCTTCTCAGGAGCCTGCCAGCATGCGGATCTGCTGATGAGTGTTTGTGCGCGTGTGAGGGTGCTGAGTTTGTTCCTCAAACGATTGTGTTTTTACGAGATCCTCCACATTCCTCCCTCTTGTGCCAAAGCAACTTTAACCTCCCCTATAGGACATGGTGTTTAAATTGCCAACAGGGCCTCTTTACTGTAATCTCCTAAGGTAAATAATCAAACTCCTTCTGACTTGAAACACTTACTTTTTGCCCAGACCTAAGTATTTTTAGTCACATCTTGTTATGGGTTACACTGAAATTCTTGCTGATGTGGAAGTCACTTGTGGTAGAATCCCTCTTCCCTTTTCACTTTTTTGGCAGGATTCCTGCCAAGCTATTTTAGCTCAAATCCTGCCAGGAAACAGTGAATGCCATAACTTGGAACGGCTTCAGCAAAGATGTACAACTCACAAGAGGCCTCGAGGCATTTCCTTCCCTTTACTGGGAAGAACAGCCTTTGTGTCATCAAAGAATGGTAACTTTGCAGCGATCAACAAACCTTTACCCTTTTAGTTGCCTGGATCCTGTCTTTCACTTTTTTGGCCGAAGTATATCATATCACAACAGATGGTGGCGACTTGAAAGTGAGAGTGTTACAGTGCCTACACTGGTTATGGATCAATGGCCACGTTTACAAAGACACAGTAACCAGAGCTTTAAAGAAACGTCTCAATGAACTGAAGGCCCAATGACAGCAGACCCTTTCACTTGCAATCCGATTTCAGTGTAATGTTCTAACTCTCTAGAGTGGTATTTCCTGTCCCCCCTGCTTTTCACACTCACATAGGGTTGAGTTGTGACATCACAACAACCGTTGTTTCCTGATACAATATTGTGCACAAAAATACATCACTCTAAATGGGTATTGTGTAAAAATAACTTATAATCTAGTTTTCATGTAGTTTTTTTCCAAACACAGAATGACCCTTCTGCATCTAACAGTCTTTGTGTGTGTGTGTGTGAGTGGGAGCTGAGCAGCGAGTCACAAATGAAACAGAGCTGCAGCTGTACACAAAGAGGCTGTGGATTCCGGGCATTCAAGCCTGTCTCTGTCGCTGAATCCTACACATAGCATGTATAATCATTTGGAGCAGGTGTCAGAAGAAAAAAGTATTCATCATAGTGCTTCACTTTTAGATAAAAACTCTTATAGCTTGATTTACTCCTATTATAAATGTGCCCGTTACTACATTACTTATATACTGTACTTAACTTTAATGGAGGTGTTTGGATCTTTTGTAAGAGCTTAATACACATAATAGAGCGGTTCTCATAGGCTCCATTGAAAGAAAACTTTAGATCGAATTTATTTAATATTTAGAATGCATAAAAAAAAAATACATCCGTTGTCATGTCTTTATATTGAATATGAACGATAGACAAAATTCCCCAAAAATGGCAGTTCCACTTAAAGAGAAGCAATTCACTTTGCACAAGTATAATACATCAGCTGTGGGTGTGCTATCAAGTTTGCTCTTGTTTTAGTACACACAAACTTCTGAATCAGGCCCTTAATGCTGGCAAAAACTCCCTTACAATTAAAGTACATCATACGGACAAACTTACAACATTGAAAAACCTTGCCACTTTACTGACAGAAAATAATAATATAACGTGGAGTTATTTTAGTCAAGAACAGTTACAAAAACAGTTACAGTACTCTTCTTGGAGAAATGTGTAGCGTGTCAGTGGGAATTGTGAGGTCAGTAGGGCTGTGTTCGATGATTCTAATAGTTGAATCTGATTTTTAAGATTTTACACACCGTTGACGATCAGTGGAATCTATGGCGTTGAGAAATTAACAGATTGTGATGGTAGGTTGAAAGTCGAATCAGACTCCTTCGAATCAAATTGTCAAATCTTTTTAAAACCAGCCCTAGTGGTCGGAGATCACTAGGACAAGTACACTTTTTTTTTGAAGACTAAAGTATCCTTTTTTTGAAGACTAAAGTATCTGACTATAATCTTCCTGCCAAATTTTGTAATCACAGTATTAAAAACAAATAACAAATATTACTGTGTGTATTAGTCATGTAAAGAATAAATATAATTTAAGAATACAATACTTGATGTTGAAAGTCACCATAAAGCGGTGGTTCCCAGTTAATGTCTGTCATGCCACCGTTGGGTACGGACATTTTTTCATGCTGCCTCTAAATTAAAAAATGATTTAGAACCTGATGTTTAATCTAGTCATCTGTACAAACCACTCTATGAGTTTCAAGCACCAGCGTTTAGCACACAATCATCTGATTATCAAAATAGATAAAGTGAGCTATAATTAAAAAAAGGTGACAAAAAAAAACAATTTTAACGTGGCGTTACTCCGCCTTCTCGCAAACTGTTCATACGCACCTTTTTTTCCCAATAAGACTTTTATTCAGTCGATTTACAATTAAAACTATTTCACTTTTACCTCCAACTTACAGAAAACTACATAAATGCGGCATGAAAAACAAATAACAAATATTACTGTGTGTATTAGTCATGTAAAGAATAAATATAATTTAAGAATACAATACTTGATGTTGAAAGTCACCATAAAGCGGTGGTTCCCAGTTAATGTCTGTCATGCCACCGTTGGGTACGAACATTTTTTCATGCTGCCTCTAAATTAAAAAATTATTTAGAACCTGATGTTTAATCTAGTCATCTGTACAAACCACTCTATGAGTTTCAGGCACCAGCGTTTAGCACACAATAATCTGATTATCAAAATAGATAAAGTGAGCTATAATTAAAAAATGCCGCTTTAATTGGAAGGAAAAAAAGGAAAGCCTACATACCAGAATTTATGTATTAAAGACATACTGACTAATCCAGGGGTGGGCAAACTACGACCTGCGGGCCACATCAGGCCCATTCGTCCCTTTAATCTGGCCCGCCGAATATTAAAACAGAATTGTGCAATGATCTGTTTTGAGAATTGCTACGACAAAACAGATACTAGACTTCGACACACTGGCAAAAAAGGGTGAGCAACAATTCTGCTATGTTTCTTTGATGTTCTGATATAATACTGTTGAAAATAGATGTATTACATGCACCTGGGGATAGGTTGATTGGCAACACTAAATTGGCCCTAGTGTGTGAATGTGAGTGTGAATGTTGTCTGTCTATCTGTGTTGGCCCTGCGATGAGGTGGCGACTTGTCCAGGGTGTACCCCGCCTTCCGCCCGATTGTAGCTGAGATAGGCGCCAGCGTCCCCCGCGACCCCAAAAGTGAATAAGCGGTAGAAAATGGATGGATGGATGATTAAAATAGCCAATTTTTGTGAAGCATACTCTTATTTCCAATGGATATGATATGCTTTGAAATGCATCATGTGCTCGCCTGGCACGTCTGTCAAATTTTCAAAGCAAATGTAAGCCAAAAAGTTTGCCCATCTAAAGAAGGGGCTTACTTTTGTCCATATATTGTGATTCAAAATGGAAATATGAGCTGCACAGAAGAGGCGTGAGAACCTCTCCTTTGGAGCCTCTTTTCAAATATAAACACCTCAGATGAGCAGGCGTGGCTTAACTGCAGATGACTGTGTGATTTTGGTATTTTCCAACAGCTGGAGAAAAACCCTGGGAACTCACACACACATCTGGCTGTGTAGTTCTTTTCAAACATTAAGCAATGGTAGCGTTAGGAGAACCATCACTGACCATAAAATCCTACATTTAGTTTTACCAGTGATGCAAGTCTACATTCCTGAACAACTGGCACATTTAGCGCCACATGTTCCTTGTGTACTACTTATGTTCAGTGTGAGTCACACTTTATCTCGGAGCTTAATGGTTAATCTGTGTATCGCCAGGTGGCATGGCCTCGGGGACAGCTGGCAGCTTCAGCCGTAAGAGGCTCCACCGGAGGTACATGAGAGAGGAGCAGAGCAGGCCACAAACCACTACTGATGATCAGGAAGACGATGACGATGTTGACAACTACATGAGTGAATGTCAAACTGATGCGATGAGTCTATCACCTGCTGGCAGAATATCCCCAATGAATCTTCTACCAAATGATGACATTCCTTTTCCCTCCACTAACTGCAGTACCCTCAATGGTGCTTCCAATCACTGCAGGGAACTCATGTTAAAGCCAGACCCAGTCCTACTTCATTCAGCTCAGGCCAGAGTGGCTACCCCAGAAGACTCTTTCAATTCCAGCTTCAGTTTTATTCAGCAGTCTCTCTCTACACCACCACAAGATTCGGAATCCCCTCAAGCCACAAAAGTGCCTCATTTGTCTCATATTAAACCAGCATCTTTGGATCAGCCTGAGTCAAAGCAGTCACCCCTGATCACCTCGACCTCTGTCCCTGGCAGCCATGAAGACAGGACGAACATCTCACTATTAAGTGGAAGGTTTTGGGGTGAACGTGTGTGGGGCAGCAAGGAGGTGGATGGTGACTTTCAGTGTCAGGATACAGAAGTCACCTCGTCACTGTCACTGGACTCAGACACGGCCTCTGCATCCTCGGTCACCTCGGGATACGAAAGCGCCACACCCACTTCCGACCAAGGCTGGGACAATTTGGTGAAGAAGTACGAGCACGTGCTGCAAGACTGCCTCCAAAGCAACCGGACACACACTAAGGTGATTGAATGTTTTCACTATTACATACTTTTTAATGACATGAACATTTCGTATCATGGCTATGGTTATCAATATTATCATGGTATTGTTAAAAGTGCTCAAAAAGTACACTGAAATATTTAAACTAGTGCTGTCAAATGATTATCTTTTGAATTAGATTAATCATGATTAATCCCTGGTTATCACTTGCTTGCATAATTTAAACATTGGACACAAATGCAATTTCATTCATACAGGAAATGTTTTTAAATGTTTTACTTGAATGCATGTTTTGTTCAAAACAGTTTTATCTAAAGTTCAGTCGGGCTGTATTTTGTGAGCAAGTACACTAGTCCGAGTCTCCTCACTTATCTTTGCCACTGACGTATGCATTGATCTGATCAATGAACCGCCGGGAAATCATCCACAGTTTAGGGAAAAGAGCATGTGCAATCAAAATACAGGGTTGTGAATATACGATTAATACAATGATTTTTTGTGATAAATCCCATAAGCTAATTCCTTATTCTTGACAGCCCTATATTTATTAAGGTTTAAATAAAAGATACAATAAATAGACATAAAATAAATTTTTGGGCGGAAGAAACAATAAATATTATTCTGGCTTTTTAAGAGCCATATTATTTTTATTTGGGTGTTAGAATATGTTTATCTAATTTTTAAAGGTTGGGTTAGGGGTAGAACAATCATTCTGTTCTAAGACAGCACATCTTGTAGGTTCAATGTGCATAATTGAATAGCTTAGAAATTTTAGATTTGGGTATATTGTTTCCTAATGGGGAAATATGTTAATGTCTCTTGTATTCAGGTTAGCAATCAAGCTCGTTAGCGCTGAGTATATCAAAGTGAGGTTATCAATCATAGCTTTACTATAATCTTAATTTAAAACGCTAATATTCGTCGGGACTCGGGAGTGTTACCACAGTAATAATTACCGATTATCATTACATCTCTACATCCAACCTCCAAGTCTAGAGAAAAACACTTTCTGTAACGCTAAATAATTGCCCACTGCAAGAACACTATTATAAGTAAAAGGGAAATGACAAATTCATCACATGTAATTCTCTCCAACAAAAAGTCATCAATTGAGATGTGACGACAAACAGTATTATTGATGACCGCAGTAAAACTCTTAACAGTTAGTTCAATTCTAATTATTACAAAACCGTGATTGATAGGTGCACTTTGAATAACTCATGGGCGGACTGGTGCTACATCACTAGCTTAAATGCTAACATTAATACAAGAAAATTACAATTTCAAAATATTAATTTGTGTACATTGAATATTCTAGCTGTGCTCTCTTTGCACAGAGTGATCGGTTAACAATAAACTCGGAAGAATATGACACAGAGGGTTTTTACGGCAAGTTCAAGGACTGCTAAACAGAGTAGGGCGTCACATTGCCCTTATTAGTGAAGCATTAGAAACACAAAACATGCAAAATTGTGGGTTTCATAACAGTGTGTCTAATTATTTTGGTTATTGAAAAAAAAAAATCAGTGTGTAAGTACTTTCAACAATACTGCGATAATAATGATAACAGGCATAATTTTTGTCACAATGAGCATGATGTAAAATGTTAAATGATTACATCAGTGGTCATCAGCTTAGCATATAATGTAGTATATATGTTAGGCGTGCACCAACCGTTGTCTCAGATAGCCATCGATTTTGGAAAATCTGCATTTATAGCCATTTGCGTCCCAGATTTTTTGGATTACAGTTTATTTTAGCCATCTGATTGCAATACATTTTAATGCTAATGTTGCAAGACAGTATGTTTTCACTTCAGGATGTTTTTAGATGATTAAATTAAATTGACAATTCACGTTTTGTTCAAAATTTTACTCAGTACTGTACGTGTTGTTGCAGCTCTGAAGGGATTGCTTACATGTACCAGAATGCTTTTAGGTGACCTTCTGGCGTCATATTCTTGTTACATATACTGTTAACTAATACTTTTGCAACAAATAGTAACACATTATTAATCTCTTTGTGGTTTAAATTATTTGTGATTAATTCAAAAGTTTTTGGAGGTTCAAAAGTTGTAGTTCATTTAGTTTCATATTGAAGTTTGACCCAGAAACCGAACACTCCCAACTTTTTGCGAATGAAAAATGTCTTAAAATATGCACTTAACTAACACATTTAACCAGAGGTTTCCAAATTGTGGCCCGGGGGCCATTTGCAGCTTGCAATACATTTTTTAACTGTCCACGACGCATTCTAAAAATACTGTGACAAAAAAAACATAACAAAGTGTAATAAAAGAGCAAAGAGGTGTAATGTAACAAGAACATGTTGCAATATTAACACTAATTGCACAAAGGTTCCATTCAGGCAGTTTTTACTTTAAAACTGCCATTGCTAAAAAGAATAATACGAACTTATAATCGACTGATTGATCTGAAGTTGGTCTTTTCTAGAGATTTAAGCATTGAAAGTAAAAAGGATATGTATTGATATATGACTTATTTTTAACACTTTTATGAGTGGGGGGCTTTTGGATCTCTGTGACATTTAGTGTGATTATTTTTTTTTGTCAACTGTATTAATCAATGTTTATTTATATAGCTCTAAATCACAAATGTCTCAAAGGACTGTACAAACCATTACGACTACGACATCCTCGGAAGAACCCACAAAAGGGCAAGGAAAACTCACACCCAGTGGGCAGGGAGAATTCACATCCAGTGGGACGTCAGTGACAATGCTGACTATGAGAAACCTTGGAGAGGACCTCAGAAGTGGGCAACCCCCCCCTCTAGGGGACCGAAAGCAATGGATGTCGAGCGGGTCTAACATGATACTGTGAAAGTTCAATCCATAGTGGCTCCAACACAGCCGCGAGAATAATTGTTCAAAAAACAATAATGAATCAAAAGCAATGTTGTTATGAATATTTTACCTATGTAAGTCTCCAATTACTTCACATCAAATATTCCAATTAGAAAAATCTTTAGGGGAATGAATACATTGCATATTTTGTGTTTTTACCATTAAAAAAATTGGTTTTCTTTAAAAAAGGGCATTAAACATAAAAAAAACCTTAATGGCAACAGATAGATCTGAAGTTAATCTATAGTTATTTAAGTGTTGAAAGAAAAAAATAATACTATACGACTTATATTTAACACTTTATAGACAAAGACCCTTTTAACAGTCGCCAAAATCGATAGAAGCCCTAATGGTTACAATAAATATTGTATTTGTTTTAAAAATGAGAAATATCCGAATTGCCCCCGCATGATTTTATTTTTCAGTGTGTGGCCCTCAGTAGAAAAAGTTTGGGTACTCCTGCATTAAACTATTTCCATTTTACCAACATGTTAACAACATGTAGGGACGGCGTGGCGCAGTGGGAGAGTGGCCGTGCGCAACCCGAGGGTCCCTGGTTCAATTCCCACCTAGTACCAACCTCGTCACGTCCGTTGTGTCCTGAGCAAGACACTTCACCCTTGCTCCTGATGGGTGCAGGTTGGCGCCTTGCATGGCAGCTCCCTCCGTCAGTGTGTGAATGTGTGTGTGAATGGGTAAATGTGGAAGTAGTGTCAAAGCGCTTTGAGTACCTTGAAGGTAGAAAAGCGTACAACCCATTTATTTATTTATTTATATATATATATATATATATATATATATATATATATATATATATATATATATGTATATACCGTATTTTTTGGATTATAATTCGCTCCGGAGTATACGTCGCACCGGCTGAAAATGCAGAATGAAGAAGGAAAAAAACATATACACGTCGCACTGTAGTATAAGTCGCATTTTTGGGGAAAATTTATTTGATAAAATCCAACACCAAGAATAGACATTTGAAAGGCAATTCAAAATAAATAAAGAATAGTGAACAACAGGCTGTGTAAGTGTACGTTATATGACGCATAAATAACCAACAGAGAAGGTGCCTGGTATGTTAACGTCACATATTAGGGTAGGAGTCATTCAAATAACTATAACATATAGAACATGCTATACGTTTACCAAACAATCTGTCACTCCTAATTGATAAGTCCGAGGAAATCTTCTTCCTCGATGTCGCTTCTAAACAATTCTGCCAACTCCAAAGGTATGCGCCACTTCCTCTTGTCGTTTTATGCTGCATATTTCACTACATCCAGCTTGTAATCTGCAGTACAGGATTTCCTTTTCAGTGCCATTTTTGTTCAGCCCTTCTCAGTTTTTATAAGTTACAGCCAACGTTGAAATTATCCATTTTAATAGCTACGGCAGTAGCATATAGCATATAGCAGTTAGCATCCCATGACCCAGAATGCACTTCTGCCATGACCCTCCCCCGCCGAATTCTTATTGGTTGACCTGTGTGTGATGATTGCTAACGTGTGTGTGACGATTGCTGACATTTTCTTCGTCTCTTCCGCGAATGAGATAAATATATTATTTAATATTTTACAGTAATGTGTAAATAATTTCAAACATAAGTCGCTCCGGAGTATATGTCGCACCTATATAAAAAAACTGCGATTTATAATAAAAAAAATACGGTATATAAATAAAAACAGTAGTAATCAATCCCCACTTTTTTTATCTGAAATTACAATATTTTTTTAACTATTAAATTATTTATAATGAGAGGTTGTTTAGTAAACATTTCAGAATATAGTCTGCAGTGAAATATTCCCTTCCACGGAGAAAGAAACTTGGAGTTAGTAATGAATTATTAAGGGAAGATGTTCACCCCGGTTATATAACTCTGATCTGACGGTCATTCGCCTTTCTCCTGTTTTGGCTCTGCTGAAATATTTACAAGTATTTGTTGCCCCCTAAACTGCTTGCTAATCTTTTTTGTCTTTCTGCGCAGATCGAGTCTATGATGTTAAAGCTCCACAGACTCCAGCAAAAAGCCATCATGGAAGATGATTACGATGCAGGTGAACTATACAGTGCATGCATTTTGTTGTCACGTTAATGTTTCTGTGGTCTGGTTGTGGTTTCACACTGAATGTCAGAAAAACCTCTCACGTGACGCGTTGTTTCTTTACAAGTTCATTCTGCAGCAATTCTGTGCAGTGATTTCATTTAGTGAAAGCAGGTAAGAAGACAGACTAAAGGGATAAATAATATCTATTTCATTTGTTGCACACTTTTAATTTAAATACATCTAAACTGCTCCAGTAAAAAACAATATTTAAAAGAGATAAAATACTGAGACTAAAACACTATTAGTGAAGAAAACTTATTCTTCTAACTGTGTTTATGTATTTTAGTTATTTAAAAAACTTGGTCAAAGTTTTCAGTGTGTGAATGAGTACTTTTTGAGCACATGCAACAGTACCCTGATAATAATGATAACGGTGATGTAAAATGTTCGCATCAATACATCCTAAACTGTGAGTTTTACAAAGTGTGGTAAATTGTTCACGGTTTCACAACAATTTTCATTTAAAACTGTGATAAGCACCAGTTTATCATTACGTCGGTAATCCTCACATCCCTAACTGCTATATTTAACATTTTAACACCAATGTGACCGCGAATTGTTATCTGCTTCTCTGGGACTGTTGTTGTGCATATACTCCCGGCATGTACAAGTGTACGAGACATCAGTGAGTGACAGCCTGAATCCCAGAATAATTCCTCAGGCCAACAAGTTATATTTATTCAATGTAACTAGTAATTTTGAAAAATGTAAATGTTCTGTTGAACCACTAATGGTAACATAAGTTGGCCGATGGTGTTCTTGTTGAAATCAGCCCCTTTGATTCAGCAAATGTAGACTACATAGTATGGACTGTTCTTGCATGCACGTCCTTATTCACCTTATTGCATTCATATTTGAGCTTAAACTGGTTTGTCTTTACAGCTGAGCGATTTGGGAAAAAGCTGGAGGAGCTGTGCAGAGAGCGAGGTGCTCTGAAGTTGGGTTTACCTTCCAGGCAGCCCAGTGTGGCCCTGTTTCTGGAGAGGCTCAGACAGGTGGTGCAGAGCGCCCTCCAGAGGACAGACACCTGTAAGCACAGGTCAGTCAGGCAAGAAGGATTCGACAGTAGGGTTACACCTACAGTATTCGTCACTTCCATCTGCACAGTGTGACACCATCAGTAATGACCGTTTATCAAAACCAAAGAAGTGTGGTTCATATAATAACCAGTGTGTACAAAATGGTAACATTCAGTATATCAGCTGTGGCCTTATATCACCAGACAACAATGCTGTCATGTGCTCAAGTAATGCATATCTCAATGGGGTCACATGATCAGTTGATATTTATCAAGCACTAGCAGTTGCTTGAAGAGCTGTCAAGTTGTAAATAAACAATTGTGATCATTGTTCTTTTCTCCATGAAATGTTGCGAAACGAGACATTAAGAGAGCGGTGCAACTCAGCTCCTATGACAGGATGGAAAAGAACTCGGGTCTCTGCCGCATGCATCCTGTAACGCAGCGTGAAGCTTAAACACAATCGCTACGTGATTTGCTTATCTGTCAGAAATGCTGTATATAAAGCTAAAACATGTCAAAGCGCAGCATGAAGGTCATATTTGCTTCAGATGAGGAGAATGAAATAAACAGTCTAAAATATTCAAATGTAATTACCGTTCCACTAAAAGGGGAACTGCACTTTTTGTTGCATAGTTTGGCTCAAAAGTTCCAGATTTGCAGCGTGACCATGTCGCACTCTCTCGGTTTTCGTCTGCTCCAACGTTTCAGCCTCTTCTTCGTGCTCGCTTCTATAAGCAGTAGTTCATCCTCAATATATTTAGTTTAAAAAAAAAAAAAGCTTTTGTCCAAAAAAGTCTGTAATGAATGGAAAACACACTTGCGTTTGATTTAGGGAGTAGGAACATATTTATTGCGGGAAGTCGAAAGTGCGCTGCTATTGAAATGCGCTGAATAATTAGTTCCGGCAGTGCATAAAATGACCAAAATATGGTAAATTTTGCACATATTACACCTTGTTATGATCATGTGTGTTATACATGATATATAGATTTGCAGCGTGTATTTAAAACGTTGATGGAGGGTTTTGAAGTTGTTTTAGTGGGCTTTGAAGGCTACAACAGTGACTCCCATTATCTGCATCTTGCAAGCGTTTTTTTATAATCTTTAAAATCATAAAAAAAGAAAAAAGACGTGTGTTCTTATCTCTGATGTTGATTGGGAACAATAGGCAAAATTCCCAAAAAAGAGCAGTTCCTCTTTAAGAATCCAAGATTTAAATAATAGGGAATCCTAATTGAGAAGGTGATTGTAGTAACATTGTTTTGTTGCTGGTGGGCAGGTCGAGTGCAGAACTTGATGCAGGGGAGCGGTTGGATTCAAGCCGTAGAGATCGTCTCATCCAAGAGAAACGGGCAGTAGAGGTAACTTCAGTTTTTTATATATCAAAAACAGTAATGCACTTTTTATTATGTTTTAAGTCTTAACCATTTATTAATACTATTACGCCATAAAATATGATTCCATTGACAGTACAGTTCAGCTCACCATGGTACAGTTTGCTACAGTGTTTGTGTTTATTCCCCATTCCATTCACAATTTGAAAATAATTTTGAAATTGCCGTTTTTACATTTTGTTCATGTGGCCCAGAATTCATGGCACGGCACCTACCTATATACTGTAGCTACCATACCTGTGCATTTCTTACATCAATGGTAATATATGAATCACTTATTTTTGTACTCATCACATCTTACAGATGTGTCAACAATTGTGCTCTTCATGGACCAATTTTGTTGCATTTCAAGTTTAGTCTCTGAAACCTGGATTATTCTTCCGTGTCATGGCTATGGAGGAGTTCTGAATTAGGTACTTTAATAAGTACTGACCGAATTCTACTAAAGGGTAGCAATTCCCGTAAAATCTAACAGTGCCATATTTTTATACCTTTTGTGCAAGCATTGTTTTGACGTCACGTTCCGTTGCAGATTTGGCAACTAGCTCAAACCCTTAGCAGGGGAAAAAAAAACCTTGAGCAGCACTCGTAGAGGACTCAACCAAACTGCCTTAAGGTAATGTTACGTTTTTCAATGCCAACAAAGGAAACATTTTGATAAAAACGCTCAAACGTTAAATAAGGCTCCACTTTTTAAAATGTGCTAATTTGATGCTAATTTGCATTGGCTAATATTGGTTTTGCCATGTACATGCTTCCGATTACTAGATTATTAGAATTACATAGCGATATCAACCCCTCCAAATTTGGTAATGAAAACTACAACGCAATATATTTATTATTAAACAATTTATTATTTATTAACACAAAAGTACCAAAAATTTGGACTGTTGAGTACCGGCATCTCCCACGGCTTAGACCCGGAGGAGCTCAGATCATGCAAACAGTTTTTTTCTAATCACCACCGAATAAAGAGCTGGACGTAGCCTTATACGTTCCCCCTAGTCAGGATGAGTAATTGTTGCTAAAAACTTTACAAGATTGACTTCAGTGATTCAGAAGATGCATAAAAATTATAAAATGCTGTGCTGTATAACTGGCTTTATTTTCACTCTCACGTTTCACTTTGCAATGTGCATTTTCACAAGTGGATCAACAATATTGTAGGTGTATTTTGGGGAAAATCTTCATTAATTGTCCACCAACATCATCAGTCACTTGTCAACAGGGTACAAGATACGTGAGCTTTTTACTACGAAGTTAACATAAAAGAAAAGGAAAAAAGTAAGTGTACTGGTGGTGCACTGCCTCTCAATCGGCTGTGTATAAAACAGATATTGGCATGACAGGGTAGCGTGCTGACGACTGAGCAAAAGGCCTGGCTTATTTCGCTGGATTGCTGGATTGCATATGACGTCACGTCTGTTTTTCTTCTTTGCGACTTAATTCACACGATGGTCAAGGAGCTTGAGCGTAACATTAAAACAAGTGAGAGTGAGTGTAGAGTATGAGCAGAAAACGTTGTATTGCTGTTCTGTTATTGGTGTTAGAATCTTTCAAATAGAGACATAGGAAAGAGCTTTCATATAGTCCTAAAATAAGTCATTCATAAAGGAAATAAAATCAGGGAAAAAACAAAAGTCTATCGATGGAACTGGCTCTTAAGAATATGTCTTTCATCGTTTTGTGGAATTCAATTGGACCATGGTTGTGTCTGCAATTACTACTTTGTAAAATGTTTTTTTGAACATTTGATTTGATTGAGAAAATGTCTGTGTTTCTCTACTATATTAGTAGTGTTTATGAAAGCAGAACTAAATGTAAAGAAAGGACAATTTATCGCATTAGTTTCTGTTTTTTTGTGGTTGCTATGCCTAAATATAACTACAAAGACCTGGTTGTGCAAATTTGTAGTTGTAAATTTTGTAATTGTTGGTCCAGTACACTATTTTCGTTGTCAATTTTAATAACGGAAAATATAAGCTTAGCTGTTGTTGTGCAGGCAAGCCAAGTGCTTTATTCGACATGGACGACCACATTATAGCATTTTTTTGGTGATATTTGCTAGCATCAAGAAAATATCCTTAATAGTATTAATAAACTAGATGAAGAAATCTGTTGTCGGCTCAACAGCATCCTGAATCTTGATATCGCCGGCAAAGATTCATGCTGAACAAGAGGGAATTTTATAGCAAAATAATGAGAAAAAATATGGACTTCACACCATAAAAACAACTGCAGACATTAATTGTAATTGAGACTAACATTAGTTGCAAGAATTAATTGCAAACAGAATTATAATTATTCTCATTAGCAATCAGACATTCCTTATGTCAATCAAATACAACACATAGCAATGCACAAAGAAATTCAACTTTGTCTTTCACGGTTAAATGCTTAATTTGTAGACCCCGCCAAATCTAAATACAGGGTGTGCCTCCAATCTTTTCTCCCTAAAATCCTTGTAAGTGTCAAAGGAAGTGAGGTCGAGGCGAGCAGTAACATCTCGGTGAGGATGATTGGTTTAAATCTTTAAAAAATATATATTTTTAAGAGTGTTTAAATCCTTTTCATCCCATTTTAAACATTTTTTCATGATCTTAGCCTTAGACTTACTTCCTTTATTTTCATTCAAATTTGAACTTTACAGTATAGATAAGAACAAAATGTTGTTACATTTTGCATATCGCTTTTATATTTGCCTCAGACTTATTATCATTAGAATTATAATCATTTATTTTTAAACTTGGGACTTCCCACGGGCCGGATTTTGGACGCTGGCGGGCCGTATGTAGCCCACGGGCCGTAGTTTGGGGACCCCTGCTCTAGACCATCGCCTGAAACCCGGAAGTGCCTCTAGGTCAGGCGTTTGCAACCCAGCAATAGCACAGGGTTTAAAGGGCCTGATCTTGTGCCTGGCTCCTGGTCCAGCTCACCCCGACCGAGATAAAGTAGAAAATAAATTAAATCAATCTGCAATTTAGTGAAGTTCCGTATATGATGTTGTGATGCAGGACGAAACAAAAGAGCTGCAGCAGAGGCTGACGGAGCTAAAGGATCGCAGTCGGCGTCTGGAGAAACAGATCCAGCGCGAAGAGCAGCAGATGGAAGCTGAAGAGCTGGAAGGCTCTGTGCTGAGGAGCTGCACCGTCGCTCAGCTCCGAGACATGAACCGAACCCTTCAGGACCTTGTGACTTCTGAGAACCGCACACAGATAGCCATCTCTCCTCCGCCCTCAATGCTCAGGTCAGTTTCTATTCAAGGGTCGGCTTTGGGATATGAAAATATGCACATTTAAACACATGTCAGGGTGTCTGATGTTTCATTAGAATTAGATAAGCATGGGTGAAAATAATACAACTGTTGTTTATCCACCTCCCAAGACATTATTGAAAACATTCGTGTCAGTGAAGACAAGTGATGTTAAAAGCTGGAGTAAGTAATTGCTAAAAGTCCTGCAGTACTATGAGCCACCCAGTGAAGGTGCAAGAGAGCTGTCTTTGGCGGTGACATGTCTCAGCAGTTAGGAGGTCTTCTTACATATTATGTCACATACAGTTTATAGCACAAAGAAAATGAAACATCCTTACACCCGTCCAAGAGGGTTTTATAATTGACTTGTCTGAAGCAATGAGGTCATAATTGAACCACAGGCAAGTTAACCTGCATGGTTTTAACTTTTATACTTATCATCCCGCCATAACATTAGACTTTTAATATACGAATGCTTTAAAAAGACATACTTTTTATACTTGGCTTTATTTGAATGGACATGTCTACCAAATGGGACGAAAGGGTAGCCTCCCTCCGCCTTCGGGTGGGGGGACGGGTCCTGACCAGAGGTGGGTAGTAACGCGCTACATTTACTCCGTTACATCTACTTGAGTAACTTTTGGGATAAATTGTACTTGTAAGAGTAGTTTTTATGCAACATACTTTTACTTTTACTTGAGTATATTTATAAAGAAGAAACGCTACTTTTACTTCGCTCCATTTATCTACAATCAGCTAGTTACTCGCTACTTTTTTTTTTTTTATCGATCTGTTAATGCACGTTTTGTTTGTTTTGGTTTGTCAGACACACATTCAAAGTAGGAACTACGCATGCCTGCGTTTCACCAATCAAATGCAGTCACTGGTGACGTTGGACCAATCAAACAAAACCAGGCGGTCACGTGACCGTCACACGTCGAAGCCGACCTAAAAAAGTTGAAAAACTTATTGGGGTGTTACCATTTAGTGTTCAATTGTGCAGAATATGTACTGTACTGTGCAATCTACTAATAAAAGTTTCAATCAATCAATCAAAAGTGTAAAGGAAAAAAGACACTTTTTATTTCAACCGTACTTCCCGTCAAAAGCCTAAAGACTGATCGCACAGTTCCTGTCTTCACAATAAAAGCGCCGCTCCATCGCGCCTGCGCTAACAAAATAAGACTCTCCTAAAGCCAGCGCAAAGAAGCGAGCAAGCTACGGAGTTTGCCGCCAATGTATTTCTTGTAAAGTGTATAAAAACCAATATGGAAGCTGGACAGATAAGATGCCAAAAACCAACGACTTTCATGTGGTATTAGACAGAAAAGAGGAACTTTTTTTCTCCTCCATTTGAAAATGTGGACATTATCAGCACTATACTGTCAGATTCCAATCAATGCAAGTCATCAGAATCAGGTAATACACCAACTTATATTCTTGTCTTCATGAAAGATAGGAATCTATATGTTAAACATGCATGTATATTCATTAAAACACCTTTAACATGTCAACAAAAGCGGGAAAATAAAAAATTATAAATTATATACTGCATATATATATATATATATATATATATGATATGTGTGTGTATGTATATATGAGGTAGATCACCTCGACTTGGTCATTTACTAAGTAATTGATTAACGTTGAAAAACTTATTGGGGTGTTACCATTTAGTGGTCAATTGTAGGGAATATGTACTGTACTGTGCAATCTACTAATAAAAGTTTCAATCAATCAATCAATCAATAAATGCCTACTGAGCTTATGGTGCTGTTAACTTATTGTGGCTCAACTTGCCTTAATTTTTTAATTTTAATGTATTATTATTTAATATATATTATTGTTTTAGTTGCTTAAGAGATATTCCTGGCTATGAATTACCTCATTGCTATTTTTATGTTTTTGTGCATTATCTGTTGCCGTAATTATTAAACGAACAGGTTACTCATCAGTTACTCAGTACTTGAGTAGTTTTTTCACAACATACTTTTTACTTTTGCTCAAGTAAATATTTGGATGACTACTCCTTACTTTTACTTGAGTAATAAATCTCTAAAGTAACAGTACTCTTACTTGAGTACAATTTCTGGCTACTCTACCCACCTCTGGTCCTGACTGTTGTTTGTGCTTACGCACCAAACAGCAGTTCAGAGTACCCACCCTTTTTGGGAACACTCGAGGGAGTACTGGAAAGTGCTCCCCCGGGTGATTCCCTTGTCCTACTGGGAGACTTCAACGCTCACGTTGGCAACGACAGTGAAACCTGGAAAGGCCTGATTGGGAAGAATGGCCGCCCGGATCTGAACCCGAGTGGTGTTTTGTTATTGGACTTTTGTGCTCGTCACAGTTTGTCCATAACAAACACCATGTTCAAACATAAGGGTGTCCATATGTGCACTTGGCACCAGGACACCCTAGGCCGCAGTTCCATGATCGACTTTGTAGTTGTGTCATCGGATTTGCGGCCTCATGTTTTGGACACTCGGGTAAAGAGAGGGGCGGAGCTTTCTACCGATCACCACCTGGTGGTGAGTTGGCTGCGATGGTGGGGTAGGATGCCGGACAGACCTGGGAGGCCCAAACGCATTGTGAGGGTCTGCTGGGAACGTCTGGCAGAGTCTCCTGTCAGACAAAGTTTCAATTCCCACCTCCGGAAGAACTTTAAACATGTCACGAGGGAGGTGCTGGACATTGAGTCCGAGTGGACCATGTTCCGCACCTCTATTGTCGAGGCGGCAGATCGGAGCTGTGGCCGCAAGGTAGTTGGTGCCTGTCGCGGCGGCAATCCTAAAACCCCTTGGTGGACACCAGCGGTGAGGGATGCCGTCAAGCTGAAGAAGGAGTCCTATCGGGTCCTTTTGGCTCATAGGACTCCGGAGGCAGTGGACAGGTAGCGACAGGCCAAGCGGTGTGCAGCTTCAGCAGTCGCGGAGGCAAAAACTCGGACGTGGGAGGAGTTCGGGGAAGCTATGGAAAACGACTTCCGGACGGCTTCGAAGCGATTCTGGACCACCGTCCGCCGCCTCAGGAAGGGGAAGCAGTGCACTATCAACACCGTGTATGGTGCGGATGGTGTTCTGCTGACCTCAACTGCGGATGTTGTGGATAGGTGGAAGGAGTACTTCGAAGACCTCCTCAATCCCACCAACACGTCTTCCTATGAGGAAGCAGTGCCTCGGAAATCTGTGGTGGACTCTCCTATTTCTGAGGCTGAGGTCGCTGAGGTAGTTAAAAAGCTCCTCGGTGGCAAGGCCCCAGGGGTGGACGAGACCCGCCCGGAGTTCCTTAAGGCTCTGGATGCTGTGGGGCTGTCTTGGTTGACAAGACTTTGCAGCATCGCGTGGACATCGGGGTCGGTACCTCTGGATTGGCAGACCGGGGTGGTGGTTCCTCTCTTTAATAAGGGGGACCGGAGGGTGTGTTCCAACTATCGTGGGATCACACTCGTCAGCCTTCCCGGTAAGGTTTATTCAGGTGTACTGGAGAGGAGGCTACGCCGGATAGTCGAACCTCGGATTCAGGAGGAACAGTGTGGTTTTCGTCCTGGTCGTGGAACTGTGGACCAGCTCTATACTCTCGGCAGGGTTCTTGAGGGTGCATGGGAGTTTGCCCAACCTTCGTGGACTTGGAGAAGGCATTCGACCGTGTCCCTCGGGAAGTCCTGTGGGGAGTGCTCAGAGAGTATGGGGTATCGGACTGTCTTATTGTGGCGGTCCACTCCCTGTACGATCAGTGCCAGAGCTTGGTCCGCATTGCCGGCAGTAAGTCGAACACATTTCCAGTGAGGGTTGGACTGCGCCAAGGC
>NC_084619.1:24965730-24990730 GCF_033978795.1 Nerophis ophidion
AGTCAAAGTAGAAGACACTCAAAAGCATGTTGACTCTCTCAATTGGAATTTTAAGTAAAAGGAAAAGTTGATTGAACAGTCACTAACATTAGGAATTATGTACACTCAAGATTTCTTTCTACTGAAGCACTTCCATCTTAAATACCTCAATAATACCACAAAAATTGTAACATTAGTTTGGAAAAATGTTTGTTTTGAAAAATATAACGTTTTTTTTGTTCACATCAACATGTTGATAAAGGTGTTTAGTAAACACGTTAAGTGCGTTTATGTTCTTACTTGGGTTGCTTTGCTCAAGCAAAAATAAACACAATAGCTTAAAAAGGAGTTATATGTAGTTGTGATTTATTAGAATTATTCAACAACAACCCTGTGATTATTCTGATTACAGCATTTTGTCATTTGACAGCACTAATTCATAGTGCTGCCAAATGACAGCACTATAAATGACCATCATTGAAATACTGTAGCGTAGTAGGCCTAAGTATTCATTGAAAATAAAAAGTATTCATTTGAAATAAGGCCGACAGTTTAAAAAAAAAAGTGTATTTATTATTTTTGGCCATCGTACGATTACACACAGTTTAAACAGTAACACAGTTTAAATATAGGAAAATAAAAACTCTACTGTAATTAAATTATTATTTGCTTTAACACTACAGAGAGCCTGCGTACCAATAGTAGTACACATACCAAAGTTTGAGAATAACCGTTGTATACTGTTCATGGCAGAAGAATGTAAAACTCAAGTGTGTACAGCAATAACTGCTTGGTAAAACTTTTATGATGACCTTAAAGAGGAACCAAATTGTTGTCATGAGTCAGAAATTAATATTCCGCTGAGAGCATTCCAGACTAAACTGGGGTGTTGACTTCTATATTTAGGGATGAATAAAAAACAAAAAGAAACAGCCAACTATGCGGTATACTTTTGGAAAATAACCTGTCTATTTCCTTTTGTAGACTCCAAGAACAAGAGCAGGCATTGACTCTATCCATCAAGGAAGCTACAGCCAAAGTAAGGCACCATTTTTAAATTGTAAAAATCCGGATTTCAGAGTGAATGTGTATAGATTTCTAATAAGTCGTGACATCAAATTGAAAGTATGTGCTGCGCATCAGCATCTGCTTGCTACATCTGCATGCTAGATGTTAGTGTTTATATTCATGTGCTTATTTCTATTTGATGAGACTGTGAACTCTGCACTGTTGTTTTGGAAGGGTCAGAATCAGCAGGAGATCTGAATGTATCCTGGTGAATAATGCAACAAGACGCTGCCACAGTACAGCCTCTTTCTTGTTATGCAAAACACTATTTTTAAAATTTTTTAGTCAAAGTATCGACTGTAGTTGTTGGTTTGTCTGTATCATTTTTAGACTTAAAATGTTGCTTGAAGTGGCTGTTATGGAGGCAGGTGGACCCTAAAGATATGAAAGAGAAAGTGTCATGAGAAAGGAACATGCATCTGCAATATTATGGACAAGCCAACGTAGACTGTGCTGAACCAGCAAACTCAATAAAGCATGGTGAATTATGCAAATATTATTTTAAATACAGTCAAGTAAAATCATCAGGGAAGGGATCAACTAAGTTAATCTTTTGCACGTTTTTATGTACTTTTGTGTTTATCCCACCTTAAAAACCCTGTTTTTCTTTCCCGGTTGGTTTCCTTTTGTTGGAGACTGTACAGTTATTTTTTTTTTCATTTTGACACTATATTAACACATTAACAGATTATTTTTTAACTGACTAGGGTGAGAAGCTCTGTCTTCAGGCTGTCTTGTATATTAACCAAGCTGTAGCGACTTTGTTATTGTAAAAGCGAACACTGAGGAACTATTTTTCTTTCATAGTAACACATCGCCTTGCGATAGCATGCTACGGCATTAGCGGTAAGCTAGCTACGGCAAGAGGTTGGCTAGCTACTACGTTAGCAGCTGAATCTATTTTGAGTTTATAAGGCACAACACAAAGTGATAGGTTCATAAGGCCGAGGCCCATTGTTGGCCCGTGAGGGCCTCCTAAGAAAAATATCTGTTTTTTAACTGTGGTCTGTATGAGTTGCAGCAGCACTTAGTTGTAATGCACTTTTCCACCACTTGTGTCAGTAATGACAATCTCAAGCAATCAGAATTGAGAAGTTTAAGCGCAAAACTTATGAACAAAGTGGTGAAGCTGTATTTACTTTTGCACTTCAATTTTATTATTAATTTTGTTATGTTTTAATTTTATTTTAGAACTGCGTAATTGCTTATTAATGTCCCTTGTTTTGCAGTGTATTTGATTAGTACTTATTTTTGTAAACAGTCTAAACTAAGACTTGATAATAATCTTTTTGATTAACACATGATCTCCTATCATTTGGCAAGGGTTATCCAGTTAATATCTGAGTGGTGCTTGGGCCCTTCTCTAGTGGAAAAGTTGGGCCCCAAGGATAAAAAGGTTAAGAACCGCTGCGATAAGACACCAATCTTTACTGACTAAAAAACACAAACAATCATATTACATTATCTGTAAAGTATGAGCCCACATTTCATGTTTGGTTTGTACACTGTTAGCTCGACAGAATATCTACAGTAGTTGTATAAAAATCATGACGCACTGCATTTTTGGTGATCAATATTATAGTGACTCACTCAATGGACAGTTGTGCGTTTGGTCCAACTGGCCGGGAACGTTTCGGTTTATTTTGGTTAAGCACTTCATTTATGTCTAACAGCTTGGCTTCAAGTTCTACATTTGCAGCGTCAAGTCACGCCGACCTCACTCTGTGGGCTTCCGTCTGCTTAAATGTTTCACTCTTTGTGCTCGCTTCTATAAGCAGCAGTTCATCCTCCGCAAATTCAGGTTCAAAAAGATAAGGTTGTAAATCATAATTTGTCCAAAAATAACTATCTTCATTGTCTGTTACCAAGTCTACAATGATTAGAACAAACAAGCATATTTTTCCCAAAGTAAGAACAAACACTTGTTGCCGGAAATCGGAAGTACGTTGCTATGGGAACGGAAATAAATGCGATGAAGAAATAAGTTCCGGTAATGCTTAAAATTACCTGTAAATATTGTACTGTACATATTACACATTGTTAAGAACCTGTTTGTTATTACATTATATATGGTTAGAGTGTCCGCCCTGAGATCGGTAGGTTGGGAGTTCAAACCCCGGCCGAGTCATACCAAAGACTATAAAAATGGGACCCGTCACCTCCCTGCTTGGCACTAGGCATCAAGGGGTTGGAATGGGGGGTTAAATCACCCCAAATGATTCCTGGGCGCGGCACCACTGCTGCCCACTGCTCCCCTCACCTCCCAGGGGGTGAACAAGGGGATGGGTCAAATGCAGAGGACACATTTCGCCACACCTAATGTGTGTGTGACAATCATTGGTACTTTAACCTAACTTACTTTAACTTATATTTACATGATCTAACACAATTTCCCAACTCATATGGAAACAGGGTGTGTACATGCCACATTCATTGTTTGTGGATGTTATATCTTATCACATATTTATCTACTATTTGAGCATTGCTTTTGACTTTACAGTCACCTTGCATTCTTCCCAAGATGAGTTTCATAGGTTAGAATTTTCTACTGCGTGGTGATTGGTCTATACACTCAATGTGCAGACAAGCAAAAGATTGAAGGCGAAACGGGGGTGGAGAGCTCTATAAAGACCATTTGATTGTCACTGTACTTTCGACAAACTTGTCATTAAAATGGTTGGCGGTATTGCAACTGCACCTTAGAAGACATTTTTAACGTCCCCAAATAAAGCCTTTTTCCAAAGCTGTATTTTGTTACCTACAAATGAAAAATCTGATGTTGACCATGTGAAAAGGAATACACATAAAGGATTAATTAGTGATTCAAAAGCATTTTACTTTTGATGTTGGGAAATCCCAAGTGTTATACAATTCCTTCAAGTAGATTCCAGTCCATGTAATGCTTTAAATAGAATTATGCAACCCTGACAGATTTTTCTATTTCTGTGTGAAGAAGACTTCCCCACCCAGAGATGTGCTACCTATTTGAAAAACTTATTTGACAACCTTTTTAAAGTGTTGCACTATCCTGTGTCAGGCTCAAAAAGAAAACATGACAGCGAATCCAGCTCCACGTCCTTTTGAGCAATGAATATAGTTCCTCAAAAGATGAGAGGTGCGTCACGGGAATTGTATCTGGCTGTCCTTCAAAGTGAATACAGTGTATGAAACAGAAGTTAAAAGGGCAGATGTGGGCCAGACAGGCTTTATCAGCAGCCATCAGCTCCTGCAAAAGCTGAGGTGATGCATCCCCATCAGGACCCTGACATTCACTGCCTTTTTCTTCGCTGACATTCTAATGGCATCTTTTATGGAGATTTCACATTTTCACACTTCCACATGAAAGCAGGATAAGTCTTTGTCTTTTTAAAGGTTAGAAACATGTAAAACATCAGCCTTTTGCACGGCTGTGCAGAAGCAGGCAAATAATTATTTGCGAAAGAGTTAAAAAATGAAAAGAGAGCTGTAATTGGGCCATGCATCCGGCATCCATGTGTTGTTTAGTAATACTGCTCACCTCGCGGTGCATGTCCTCTCGCTTTTCACCATGCCTTTTCTGTCTCTAGGTGGTCATGAGTCAGAAGCTGGGCAGCAGTCTGAGGAGGAAAGTCAGTGAGGTTGAGACACAGCTCTTAGCTCTGCATGAAGCCAAACTGGCTGCCATCTCAGGTGATTCCACATTACATCTTCTGTGTTCTTATTTTACAGTAAACATAAAAAGTCAACTGCCCGTGAAAGGCGTGAAGTCATTAAATCAAAAATGTTTACCCAAATTTGTATTACAAATAGGCATGTTCCTATGGAAGTAGAATTGTCCCACATCAACTTACAGTATATACATCAATATGATTAAATATACAAATACAAATATTACATTTAAAATAAATCAAGAATTTATATAAATAAACGTGTATTTGTAAATATATTTGAGTTTTGAATATAAATATGCTTGATTTTGTATTTGTATTTGTAGTGAATTTGCATATGTGGATCGCTTTTTTGCTTTTGTGTCTATGAGACATTCCTCCCACAAACCACATACCAAGATCAGATAGCTCAATTACAGCTCATGTTATTCTATTCTGTGTTAAATGTCTTTTATGTTGCACGATTGCGCCAGGTAAAATTCCTAGTTTGTGAACCTGTTCTCAAACAATGGCAATAAAAACTTATCTCATTCTTATTCTGATGCACAAATAAAAGTGACCTACACACTTCCCTAAACAACCAGCTGAAAAGGATTGCATTCAACGTTAACACTTGAACCTCCAGAGAGGTGCAATTTGGCACTTCTACCTTCCATGCCCAAGGTGGTGCCAAATGGCGAGTGTGTACTGTTCAGCTTGTGTCCATTGTAATGTGAGTAAGGCCATTAGTCTCAGTCTCCTGAGGAAGTACAACCTGCTTTGTGTCTTCCCATACAGGAGCTACACAAATATTCAGTGGTGTACTGTCAGGGCCAGCAAGGCCTTCTCTGCTGGCTTAACATAACAATAAATCATGAACATAGTTAAAGATAAAAGTACATTTTAATTTACTTTCCCTAAATATATAAATATATTCATATTTTCTTCCTGTCATATTATGCTCCTTCCAGCACTGTTGTTTTTAGTTTTAGTTTGTATCCAATCAAAATTAAGCTACTTTATGTTTCCATGCTGTACGAAATCTGCCCGGGGCCTTCAAAATCAACAATGCAGGCATCTGTGCACTGCAAGTGAACGGACACATAGAGTTGATTGACAATCGAGATACCCAATCAGAACATGAGTTGTTGTCAGTAAGGTCTTTTAGCTGGATTTGGGAGTCCCAAGTGAGTGTCCAATCACAAGTTGCAAAAACAGGAAGTGGCACCGGAGCCATACGACCCATAAAAAGCCACAGAAAACTCACCGGTACTCACAAAGGAGAGACACATGTTGATTAGGTTGCAGATATATATTTGCAAGGCCATTTTCAAGAATGATACTTAAGACAAACTACATCCTCTGAGACGAGGTCAGCAGACAACAGAAGCTATTCCGGCGGTGAAATGGTTTGCCCGTGACTTTCACACGAATCAGCCGACTATGACCAACTACCGACTATGACGGTAGCACTGGCTTATACGGCATCAAATGGGTTCTACAAATTGTGAGTTCAAATATTTTATTTCTTAACTTTTTCATGTTTCTTTTGTTTTATACAATTCTTTTAATTTTGACAGTACCACCTAAGATACGGTATGTTTTAATTGCGAGTTTATTGAATGTTAAATGCGCCGAAAAGTCGACCCTGGGATTCAATGCCCAGTAGTGTGCAAGTGTGTTTCTGTATAGTATGTCCAGCCCAATGTTCCCTCTAAGGTACGCGCCTGTGCAATTGCACCCTGCTCACGCGTCCTCTGCGCACGGCAAATCCAGGCCGTGTCCATGTCGTGACATAAATTACGTAATTTGAGAAGTGAAGTCGTAATAAGTAGGACGTCACTGAAGGCCAAGGTGAGAAACGCACGGCCTGCCACTGCAAATAGTTGTATTGTAAAGTAACACGAGTGAGGTTGCACATGTTGCAATACAACATGTGTACATTTTTTTATAATGTATATAGTGTAAAAATTGTATAGTTTTCACCTAATGTATATAATGTTAATGTATAAAATTATAATTTCATTATGTGTTCAACAAATAGTAATGACATTTCCACTTTTGTGATCACAACAGAAAGTAGTGGGTAGTTCTAGTAAGAGGTCAATTTATGTTTGCATCTTTGTGAAATGTATTGCTTTGAGTTTGCCAGATCGCACTTGGCACTGCCACAACATCTCCTTTTTGCATTTGCCACATTTGAACTTGTTACAATAAACACAACACAATGTTTTTTTTTCCCTGTATCAAGTGTGGGTGGTTGTTGCAGAAAGTTTTCCTTATTCGTCTCCTTGGCTGCCATATGAGACTGTGCAAGCTCGCTGGTCCATAACATCCACACCGCATTTCAGGCTGTTGTAGTCAGGGACTGTTTTGGGCTTGTTCTCGGGTATCCTTAGTATCCACCAATCTGTGCATGCTACTGAGGATGTAGACAGTTTTCCTCTGTTTGGGCGCATAAACAGTCAGTGTGGCATCACAGGTTAAAAACACTTATGTGCTGAATTCCTCGCGGAATCTGGAAGCTCCCGGCAAATCTTATTGATTATACCAAGAAGGGTGGTTTTCTGGCAGAGCAGTCGGTGCGCTAAAGACAATGAAGTAAAACATTTGTCTGTGGTAACTAAGGATGATGTTTGATAAGAAAATATCGAGTTTGAGTCCATTATCGAATCCTCTTATTGAACCGATTCCTTATCGATTCTCTTATCGAATCCAGAGGTTGTTGTATATGGGAAAAAAAAAACAATATTTAGTTTAACTGAAGCTCACTTTTATTTTATAAGAAAAATAATAATAAAATAAATAAATTACTGTTGTTACCCCCCTAAAGAAATTAAATAAATAAATATTGACTGTTACCCAAAGTATATTAAGTGGGATTTTTCTTAAAAAACTAATATATACAGTGAAACAAAAATAACCTGTCTCTGTGATCACTGTAAGTGTATAAATAATAATAGTGTTAAATAAAATCAGTCCCTTGGGCACAAAACTGAAAATAATACAGCTCTCAGAAAAGTGCACTTCTGCTGCTATTGGTATTTACTAACTAAACACACTATTACACTAAGAATGCCACAGTCATCAATCAATTCTTCTTCCAAAAAAATTAGCATGTCCGCCTTTTCAGGATCAAGTCTGACCCTCTCTTCGCTAATCGTGTCGCCAGCGGTGCAAAAAACACGTTCACTTGGCGTGGAACTAGCTTGGACACATAGATATCTAAACCTTCTGGGGTCCATCAGTGTGGCCTCCTCCAGGAATGATTGCACATCCTTGTCCTGGATGGAAAATGAGGGACAGACATAGCATAGAATTAGGGGGGAAATTAGCTGAATGTGAATACTAGGGTGTCTGTTGTTAAGTCTTTAGCATATGAGTATGTGGAGATAAATGATGGAATGGAATAAGTAATGAAGTTAAACATTGTACTGATATGATCCACTTTAAGAGGTTGTTCAAATTAATAGTGCTTACAAAGTACAAAGAAGAATTATGAGAAATACTTTCACCCTTATTGAAAATAAGGTATTCTTCATCTCAGTATATTAAAGGCCTACTGAAATGAGATTTTCTTATTCAAACGGGGATAGCAGGTCCATTCTATGTGTCATACTTGATCATTTCGCAATATTGCCATATTTTTGCAGAAAGGATTTAGTAGAGAACATCGACGATAAAGTTTGCAACTTTTGGTCGCTGATAAAAAAGCCTTGCCTGTACCGGAAGTAGCAGACGATGTGCGCGTGACGTCACGGTTTGTGGAGCTCCTCACATCCTCACATTGTTTACAATAATAGCCACCAGCATTGAGGGCGATTCGGACCGAGAAAGCAACGATTTCCCCATTAATTTGAGCGAGGAAGAAAGATTCGTGGATGAGGATAGTGGGAGTGAAGGACTAGGAAAAAAAAAAAAAAAAGGCGAGGGCAGTGGGAGCGATTCAGATGTTATTAGAGACATTTTTGAGGATAATTCTGGAAAAAAAAGTGAGATTATATGGTACCTGAAAGTCGGAGGGGTGTGGCCACGGGTGTGGTGACCGCCAGTGTCTCCGGTGGGAGGAGGTAATAGTCCGCAGCTGCAGGACGACGCAAGCTCCGCTCATGTCTCCGATAAGAGCCAACTTATTACCACAATTTTCTCACCGAAACCTGCTGGTTGACATGTGGTCAGGAACCATGTTCGCTTGACCGCTCTGTTCCATAGTAAAGCTTCACCTTCGGGAATGTAAGCAAGGAAACACCGGCTGTGTTGTGTTGCTAAGGTTACCTGCAATACACCGCTTCCCACCTACATCTTTCTTTTTTGACTTCTCCATTATGAATTTAACAGATTGCAAAAGATTCAGCAACACAGATGTCCAGAATACTGTGTAATTATCCGATTAAAGCAGACTACTTATAGCTGGGATCGGGCTGGAAGAACATGTCCGCTACAACCGGTGATGTCACACGCACACGTCATCATAAGCATCAGCATTCCGCGACGTTTTCAACAGGATACTTTGCGGGAAATTTAAAATTGCAATTTAGTAAACTAAAAAGGCCGTATTGGCATGTGTTGCAATGTTAAGATTTCATCATTGATATATAAACTATCAGACTGGGTGGTCGGTAGTAGTGGGTTTCAGTAGGCCTTTAATGACTGAATTAATTAATTACATATTACAAAACTGTTGTATATACTAATTCACAGATGTTATTTTATTATAAAAAGGTCAGTAAATGATGTATATATTCCTCAACGCTCTGAAGTGGGAAAGGGGTAGGATTATAAATGATAAATAAATGGGTTGTACTTGTATAGCGCTTTTCTACCTTCAAGGTACTCAAAGCGCTTTGACACTACTTCCACATTTACCCATTCACACACACGTTCACACACTGATGGAGGGAGCTGCCATGCAAGGCGCTAACCAGCACCCATCAGGAGCAAGGGTAAAGTGTCTTGCTCAGGACACAACGGACGCGACAAGGTTGGTACTAGGTGGGGATTGAACCGGGGACCTTCGGGTTGCGCACAGCCACTTTTCCACTGCGCCACGCCGTCCTTTGAGTAAAACCGTCCTTTACAAGAAAAGACATGAAGCTAGTCTGACTTTTTGCTACTTTTTCAGTATTCTGTTCATGCCATATGCAATTTGTCGTCGTTTTTTTGACAACTCTACTTCTAAATCCATCCTAATTTACCGGTGCACTCTGACGTCCGGAAAATACGGCATGTGTTATTTTCTTACATAGAGATTGTGAATGTATCAGCATGTATCTTTCCAATTTTTGCGTATTTCTAGTATCACTGACCTGCTAGTATGGTCAGAGTGTAGAAGTCTTCCCCCCTTTGTGAGGTCATTTGACCCCGAATCAACGGAAATTGCTAAACACATTCGGAGCGGGTTATTCAAAAGGTGGATGTGTATGCGGTATTCTCACATACTTTGCAGATTGGAAATACAGTGGGATATGGTTTAACAGATACAATGAAACACAATTCAGCATATAAAATCCACTTGTTTTTTCATTATTCTGGCACTTTAACATTATCAAACCTATCAATAACAGGAATTATACAACATACAAAAATATTAATGGAGTCCAAAAATATTTTACCTAACCAGGATCGTGAAACACTTTTTGCAATTAGTTCACCAACTTCAGAAAGTCATTCTTCATTCTGATGTGGGAGCTGAAGGGCAGTGACAGACCAACAATACAAAAACCAGACAGCCATTTTAATGGCAAGAGACCATCTGCAGGCATTCATTTTTATTTACTCTAATGCTTAAAACTGGCGTGATTCCCTGTCATAATAGTAATTGTTTTAGTTTATACCCATATCTCAGCTTCATATGATCAGCAATGTAATCAGAACAAATTGGACGGCAATATTTAGCCTATTTTCCAAAAAACAACGTGCCGAGGTAGAAACACGACATCCGACGGCAATCAGTTTAAATTATTTTGGAATATTAAATTGGCTGCGGTGTGTTTCTCTGTATAGGATTTAGAGGATTGTTGTGTACTTACTATTAAGTACACAACAATTAAGTAAGCTTTACTTCTTCCTACTCCTTTTCGGACATGATGTAAAGTGTAATGATGTGAAACTGTGATGTGTTATGCTGTAAGTGTGTTCATGTACAAAATAAACTAAAGAAAGAAAGCACTAGTTTATTAGACAGAGCTGCAAACTCTGGAGTGGTGTAGGCTACAAGATACTGTTAATGTATACAAAAAGGCTAATGTTAACGTTACCGTTGGCCACTGCCTATGCTTAGGTAACTTTAGACTAGCTAACATTACTGCAGTCCTGGTTGATATAAGAGGTAACCTTATTTTAGCATAAAGGCTACAAGTGAGCAAATATGGAAATTAACCGGCAACAGTTGAAGTTAGGTCCTCACCGACACTACCACTGGAACTGGGACTGCAGGATGAAGCAGAGGAAGAGGGGCGTGCTTCGTCATCTATCGCTGCTTCTCCGCTTGTCGAAGACACGCCACGGTTCTCGAACGTTCAGGTTATGTGGGGCCTGAACGTGTTTTAACATGCTTGTAGTTCTTCCCCCTTCCATGAGAGCGAAATCTGGCAATAATTGCATATTGTTGTTTCCTCGTCGTATTTTTTTGTAAAATGAAGCCATGCCTTGAGGTGTTTTTTTCCGGACCATTGTTGTTGCTGCTTTCTGTATCTACCACCTAATGACTGAGCTACGTCATTTCCTGTGATGTTCCACAGGGCATTTACTGTGGGACGGAATTCGTTCCCAGGGATTCGAATAAAAATAACACTCTTTTTTTATTTTATTTTAATTTTATTTTTTTTACTATAGTGGCCTCGATAACGGAACCGGTTCTCAAAAAGGCATTCGAGTCCATAGAATCGGTTCTTTTTTTATCGAACAACCAGGAGAACCAGTTTCGAACATCATCCCCAGTGGTAACTGTTCTTCCTTTGTCCATAAACAGCTCCATAAGCTTTGCCGGGATATGGGTTGATGTTGCACACATACTTGGATTTCAGGACACATGGTACCCAGAACTTAATGCCAAACTTGTCAGGTTTTGTTGCAATGTACTGCAGGAAACAGCAGCGAGTCTTAGTTGAAAAAGTTGCTCATCAATGATGAGCAACTTTTTCTAAAACCCTGCCGGGTTGTAAGAATTGATGCAATTGGCATCAAAAGACCCCCAAACATCAGAGACTGCATTAAACCAGTCAGTCGTGTTTGTCCTTGTCATCAAAGCGTAGGTGTTTTTCATGATGTCCTTGAAGCGGTTTCGAGCCATTATCCTGTTGATCAGGGGCACTCCCAGTTTTGCTGACCATGCGTCATGCAGTGACGGAAGGTGGACAATCCCCCACAGGAGGAGGATGCCAATAAACACCATTAGTTCAGGGACCGCCGAATGGAACTGAACTGTTTTTATTTACGATTTTTTTAACTTCACTAGTGTTGGGTTTTGTCCATAACAAAGTTCCCAATAAGTTGTAAATTACCCCAGTGAAGCCATTTGGCTCTTTCCTGGCAGGATAGTAAATGCAAGAAAATGCTAGGCTTGCTAGTCTTAGTTAAGTTATTAATTTATTTCAAGCATGCATATGGTTACAAAATGGCACATTTTAATTTAATTTAATTCTAATTTCTCATCACAACATGCCTGAAAAAGAGTAGAACAAACCAAAGCTTATTTAATCCTACCACTTTTCCATTACATAGCAATTTCTAACACATTTGTGTGTTCACTTCCTGTGTTCAAGTTGTAAGACAAATTAAATAAATATATAATACAGTTCACATAAATGAATAATTAAGTAGGTTGTGATTCACATAATGAGGAAATTAGCATTTGAGCTCGGCCTGTCACGTCTGACATATTCTTGGGTATTCCCATGTTCTGTGTTTATTTCCGGGTCAGCGTTTTTTTTATCTGGTTGCATTTCCTGTCAGTCTCCCAGAGCGCTGTTATCTTCACCTGTCCCTGGGTGTGGTTGCCAATCAGGCTTCATTCTCTGTCAGCCTTCCCTGCAGTCAGGCCTGGAGGATTGTCTTAGTTACTGCAAAGTTGTTAAGGGGCATTGTGTTGCAAGAGTGATATGCTATATTTGCCAGTGTAACTGTGACTTTTGCAAACTGCTTGCTTATGCTTGTGTGCACTTCTCTGATGCACTACTGGTCTGCTATGATTAAAAGACTCTTACCTGCACATCGCCTCATCAAGTCTGCGCTTCCAGAGATGACAACCATTGCAGCGTTGCGTGTTCGTGACACAACTGATATTCACACACACTCTGTTTTTGTTATTCATTATTTCTGTTAGATTATGTGCTCTCCCCTGAACAAAATGCTGTCCTGTCATCTGTAAATCATACTAACTTTAAGTCCCTTGTAGCTTTATAAATGTTTATATAGAAATTTAATGATTTTTGGTCCCAGTGAGTTCCCCTAGCTTGTCGTATTGCTCGCTGTTGGTTAAGTAGCTTCTTACTTCGTTTAAGAACAACCCTCTGATGCTGTACTGTTGTAATTAGTTCATTAAGATGTTGCGATTAATTGTTTCAATTGCTATTGTTAGATCCAAAAACACTAAAGCTGCATACTGTTTACCATCTATTGATGTTAACTCTGTATCCATATTAGTTGTCTGTGAGCGTTCCACTTTTATGGATTAATTTCTCCATTAGCCATTACCAATAGTATTAGATGTACTTAATTGCACCATTCATGTTTAAGTCACTCGTTAGAGGTGAGAGTTGTATGCAATAATGTTACTCTGGTGGACCACCATGCAGGTAATGACTTCAGCAGTGCCAAGGAGCTGAAGGCTGAAATTAAAGCGATGTACCAGGAGCAAGAGAGACTGGAGGTTCTGGCCAAGAGGCTGCACAGTCTAAGCTCAGGAAGCAGCCAGGAGCTAGCCAGGATGAAGGAGCAGCGGCAGCAGCTCAGACAGGAGCTGGAGCAGAGGGAGGCACAGCATGGTGAGTCTGTCTGCACTCAGATTAGACTTTTGTCCCTCAGGAGGCTGGAAGAAAGGAAGGCGGCTGCAGGAAAAGGAAAAGACTGGGGGAAAAAAATAATCCATCATATAAAGCACGCTCCTGATTGACTTATAAAAAGCAGCAAGGCTGTGTAAACATAACAATTAGCATAATGATTGTGGCTCTCCATAAAAAACAAACAAACAACAGAGCACTCACTAATTGAACCTGAGCATAAGGTGATTTTCTGTGGCTGGACTGATTTGAATTTTTTTTAGTACAGACTGTCGAGTGGGAGTGTTATGCAGCTGTGTCCAAACGTTTTCCACCATGTACTGTAGAAAATTGAAGGATGCCATTTGCACTTGGTACATTTTGTGCAAAACCAATCATAACATTATATAGGGTTAGGGTTAGAAAATAACATTGGCATTTCAGCTTTGTGTTATAGGTGACATGGCAAATTAGTGTAATATCTCGGATAGGAAGGGACAAGCAGTTGAAAATGTTGGAGGGATAGATCTAATTATGTATCTTCTTAATGACAAGCAGGACAGGGGAATAACCTAAATATCAACAGTGCACCTCGGGATGGTGTGCTTTCTATTATGTGTTTTAGCATAAAACGTATCTGTTCTGAAACATTGAATTTACTTCAAGATCGTCACGTAAGATCAGAAACATAATTTGGTGACAATGTCATGTTGATGTCCTGCATTAAAGCGCTTACCGAGCCTCTAGTTGGGTTACCATTATGACATCCCCAATACTGCCAATAGGTTCTATTTTAGGTCCTGTATTTGCATGATATTTTGAGTTTTGTTACAATTTGACTTAACGTGCTAACAAACATTATCGTCAATTGTCTTGGATGTATTCCCTTCTTTAACATTTTGGTTCAGTGACATAAAGTTTTAACATTCAAATGCATTTCTAAGGATAACTACTTTTGACCATTCATATATACTTATTTACATTAATCGCGCATGATGTATACTGTATAATAATCAGCCCTTTGAGACATTTGTGGTTAAGGGTTATATAAATCAAATTTGATTGATTGATGATATTCATGCTGAAACATTGGGGTTCTTTTCTAAAAGGAAGTCCTCTCTTGATGTTGCTCCATGCTGGGAGGACATCAATGAATGGTAAATGTTCTTGCAAATGATCGAGAAACCTGTCATTCGTGCCTGGGGACTCAAATGGGTTTGCGTCTGGATTGGCAGCTGTTAAAAACAGGAGGGGTGTGAATTAGGGGTAATACACTTTAGATTGTGTGAAGTAGCCAATTACCTCCGAGCCACAGGCTGCAGACATGACGTATAGCAACGCTCGCGCAAGCTCTAACTAGAAGAGACCTCAATGGCGCTTAAAGAAATCCTTTGCTTTTTAAGGGGTTTAGCCTCCTGGCATTGGGTTTTGATGGCACCGCCTGCAGTGCTCCTCCAATCCATCAGTCACAGGCATATTTCTAAAAAGGTCACTTCGCACTATGAGCGGGAGCATGCAGAGGGGGATGGGTACAGTGACGAGACACTAGTGTAGGTACTGAAGCTCCAGCAGCAGCCCCAGTGTGTTCAATCGGCCATTTACTTCCTCTGTTATCAAGATCGTTAGTGGTTACAGGCTGGCCATTAGTGTTGAGCCATTATCTTGGCCTAAACGTGTCACGAGGGGGCATCATTTAAATATTACAAGCACCTCCTTTTTTGGAAGGTTTTGGCCTTTTTAATTCACACATTAGTCATAAACTCCAATGACTGATTTGTTCATTATGATTGCAATTGTACCTATCACTATAATTTAGAGAATAACTACTTTATTTTGGATGCTTAACAACATCCACACTGATCACTAGACATAGATTTGACAACGGCGGCAATCTGAAAAAATATGTTATCATATCAATGATTCCGAAATGCATCTTGTGCTTCAGTAAGGAAAATCCTGCTCCGATGGACACACAAAGAAGCTAAGTAGGATGTTCAGACTAGACAAAGGAATCAGGAATCAGGTGGTGACACTTCACTTTGTGGGACGCTTCGGCGAGTTAATGATTGGTTTTTCGCGTTGCTTAAATGCTCAAGTAGGCGTGCACAATATGTCATCAGCAGTACTTTCTCAATGTGTTGCTGACACCAAGCAAGGGGCCCATTAAAGTGTCACCGTACTTGGCAATAAGGATTTGGCACGCGCTTGCTGGAACCTACAAACCACACATTACCGCTCTTTGGCTGGATGGGGTTAGAAATGATTGTCTCCTTCAAAGTCTAGGTGGCCTATGAGGTAGCTCGAGCACACTCTTAACATACTACAAACATATTAACATAATGTAAAAGCATATGCATATCCTTAAAAAATGGCATTGTCATGATAAAAGCTCTAAAGCAACACGAGAAATCTTGTTGAGTGTCGCAGCTTTGTACGCCTTGTAGTGTTTAGGGTGGGGAATAAGGCTTTTGCCCCTAATTGCCATTGGCCCAAGTGTTGATGAATGGCAAATCCATCCTAGCCAGAGGTTTGACTCTCAGCTGAGAGTATAAAATTGTCCAAAAACAGATTTTAAGTAATGTTAAATTTGCAAATAAATAATTGAACAACAGACAAGATGGTTAAATTACCCCCGGAAATAAGGACAATCAAGTGAAGAAGTGGAGACAGTGTGTTCTCCGGTGTTGCTTATTTAATACAAGTCTTAGTATGCAGATGGTATATTCTGTTTAAAGTGGATATTTTATTTTTACTTGATGAAGACATGAACAGCTCTCTCTTCACCGATACCACCAATGGTGACATTACACAACACTTTATGCAGCTGTTAAGTCCTTGCCTTTAGAAGTCTGCTGGTTGCGTCAAAAGCTTTTACTTGACCTCGGAAATAAGTATTTGAGTGTCTGAGAGCTGCTTAAAATTTACAAAAATTACTTAATGGCTGTAACGAGATAACACTCACATGGTTCTTCGTTCTAGGCATGAATTGATTAACGTGGACCCCGACTTAAACAAGTTGAAAAACTTATTCGGGTGTTACCATTTAGTGGTCAATTGTACGGAATATGTACTGAACTGTGCAATCTACTAATAAAAGTATCAATCAATCAAAAAAGATTCAAACTTGAAGTACTGACACATCCATCCATTCATCCATCCATCCTTCCATACATACATCCATCCATCCATCCATCCATCCATCCCTCAGGGTCTCGGGGGGCGCTGGAGCCTATCTCAACAAATTCAATAATTTACCAAAGTGATCAGAATATAAGACAACCCTATACAGAAGTGGTTGATTGATTGATTGATTGAACTCTCTTTGTCAGGACACTTTTGGGAATTGTATATTTTATGACACAAAGACAAGAAATTATTAAAATGACATGTAAAAAAATAATCATGTTTGCAGAGATTACAATTGATTATCCGAAAAAAGGACATCACATTTCTTAGATGCTTGACAGTTTGATGACTCTGCTTTATTGACGTCCATTCTTCCATATTCTACCACTTATCCCTCTCCGGGTCACGGGAGGGGCTGGAACCTATCCTAATTTCTCTGTTAATTTGCCCATTTTTCGAGACATTTTTTTCAAGCGGCTGCATCTCCCCAGGTCACTAATATATGTGTGCGAGTGGCAGGAATACAAACCCTGAATCGTCTTTGGCATTATCACATTCTGGTTTCTATGTATCTATCTAATTCCTGTTTCTCCAGGCCTTTCTCATGTACTGTATACAGTAAATACAGGACTTTTTTAAAACACATTACTCCTTATGAGAGGTTCTCATAAAGAGTCCCCCCTCGCCAAGTTTAATGGTTTGGGGGTAATGAAATAATACAATAATAATAATTATAAAATTAATAAGATTTATGTGAGTTTTGGGTGTGAGTTTTCCTTGCCCTTTTGTGGGTTCTTCCGAGGATGTTGTAGTCGTAATGATTTGTGCAGTCCTTTGAGACATTTGTGATTTGGGGCTATATAAATAAACATTGATTGATTGATTGATATAGCACTTTTTTCTCTTGACTCAAAGCGCATGGAAAATAATATACATTCACACACTGATGGTGGTAAGCTATATTTGTAACCACAGCTGCCCTGGGGTAGACTGACAGAAATGTAGCTGCCAATTTGCACCTACGGCCTCTCCGAACACCGCCAAAAAGGTTTTCACATTTATTTACCACTGTAGGTGGGAATGGGAGAAAGGTGCACAAAGTGTGTTGCCCAAGCACACAACAGCAGTGACTAGAATGGCGAAAGCTGGATTTGTACCAGGAGCCCTCAAGTTTCTGGATAGCCACTCTACCATCTGATGGTCAAATGGTGTCTTCATCAGACTGATTGAAAGAGGAGCTGTCTGCGCCAATGTCCAAATACTTTTGAACTGACGGACGATGCCAGTGCTTCATTGCTTCATCCATTGGGGCATTCCCCCAATTGTTTTTTTTTCATCTGATTGATCATGTCCCTTGGTCTAGGGTCTAGCAAGAACAGCAACTTGCTAATGGGTTTGAGTTCAGACCTGCTAATCACGGCGTTACCTACAGAGATGTGTGATATTGTATATGCACATTTTGAGAAATCTCTAATGATCATCCCTAATGATTTTCCTTAACACTCCAACTCGAGTCACCTTCATTCTACTGTTGGGTAGTATTGGACTCTCTATATCAGTACGGCAATGCAAGTGCCATCAAAAATACTGGCACCCAGAGTTATTACTCAAATGCAATTTTCCTCTTAATGGAGTGCTGATAGTAACGCTGAGGGCATATATGATTTATTCATTACCTTGCCACTTCTAGGGTGCTTCTATTGAGGACATGATGGAAGGTAAAACAGCTACTCTCCTAAAGAGACTCAGATGATTGAGAGTAGTAAAGTGGTTAAGTGGACCCGGGAGAGTGTTTCCTGCTTTTTGTTTCTGAAGTTTTTTGACATTAGTCATTCTTCCTGTGATTGAATATGGGATAGGACGTCGTTCCATTGTCAGATTGTTATTACTGTATGTCAGATCCATTATGTCAAACATCTCAGCGCGTGTATGCCCAGAGGAATCACTACAAAAACAAATCTGCCACTTCAATCAATGTATGTTCTTGGTACAGTGTTGTGTCAGGAAGAGCGTCCAATGTAAAAACTATGCCAAAAATCAGTCATGAAACTTACTCACTGTGGCAAGTCAAAGATAACAACTTTCGAAATTCCAAATTATCCATGGGTCTGAGTGGTTGTTTGCCTGTGGGTGACTGGAAACCTTTTATAAACAAGGTCAGGTTTGTCATGTACAAACATTTTTATCTTTCAGGCTTTTATAGACAAATCTTGTTTATAAAGTTATGATCAGTAGGCAAAATTAACTTGTTTACTATATGACTGGAAACCCGTTGCTGGGATAGGCTTCAGCTCACCTGCATGAATGGTATTGTCTTTGCATATGAGTATTTATGACATACCAAATCAGAAATTATGCCAAAAATAGCATTAGTTTGTAGAAATGAATCTATTACCTCACAGTCCAAAAACATTCAGGTTGAGTGAGGTGATTGGAGACTCCACATTGCTGTTTGTCTATTTATGCATTGTGATTGACTGGCGACCAGTCGAGGGTGAACCCAACTTCTTTCCCAAAAGTGAGCTGCCTGTGACCCAGGATAAGGTAGAGAAAATGGATGAATGTATAATATATCAGCCTATTTCTGAAAACATTTTGGATTTGCCACGTTGGCTTAAAATCTAATCAATATCAGTTTCATTGAACCATGTCTAACTTTTCCACACATTTTTGGAGACAATAATATGTTTTGCATAATCCTGGTCCCTAAGAAAACAATGAAAGGGGCTTTGACTGAAGTAAAGACAGCATGTGTTGCAATGAGGAGTGATGAATTGCTTAGATAGAAAGGCACTCAGTGGAGCGCAGACGTCCACCAAGGTGGAAATACTGTTGTCTGCATATCAAGAGAATGAACTACTGGCAAAGAAAGGTTTCAATGATAGCAAGTAGCGATGAGAGAACGTATCACAATTTTTATATCGATGTGGTAAAACTGTAATGAGTACTTGCCAAGCACAAGCACCACCGATACACAAAGTTTCATGAAAAACAGTTGTGTAATTTTTCTGTAAAGTTGTTGGGGGCGTATATTTTTGGTCAAAGTTCTCCTTTTGGATTCTTTCCGTGCATTCATGCATAGTCCCTGAATATGTTTCAGCGAGCAATAGCAGGGCTATTGCCATACTTTGTGGCCCCAGGGCTGTACAATATTATGCCTTATTGAGACTTCACTGCCAATGTTGCTTGGCTGCTGCTCCACCCAGAGACACCCAAACTGTGCATACTGCAAAATCCTCACCTGCACTGTGTTACCTGCAGTTCTGAGCTTCAACACATTCATCACAACCAACGCCTTCAACTCAGTTACAAAGACACACAATTGCTCCTTTACCCTATTATGCACAGGCTTTCATACGCTGCGTTAGCATAGTGCCCCCTTAAATTGGTTCGACAACATTGAAGCCCCACAGATGTTAGGTATTGTTACGAGGCCGTGAGGAAATTACTGCATTATTCATTTTCAATTACAGTGCTGTTTAAATACTCATATAATGCAGCAGCAAATTGGAAACGCCTTGCCGTTGTTAACGGTGCGATAAATCTGCTCCATTTGCTTTGTCTCTATAAATACGTATTATAATCTGTAGAGACAGCATGTTTAATCAACCTTATACTTGGTTTACTCTATGTAGTTATTTATTTACTAAGTGGCTAAATTAATAGTCAGACCAATCAAAGCAAAAGGCTCCTTTGGCATATTAAATGGCACATTGTATTCGATTATGTTATGATTTGAGGGCTTTCTGGAGCCAACCGCAGACTTTGGAAAGAATAAGTGTTTTCAGCACCTGCTGAGATCACTGTCACAATGGGAGGCCGAGCTTGGCCTTATACATTACGGACTAGTGTGGTTCCTCTCGTCTTCAATGGCTTTTTATTGCTAATTTGATTCGCTTGGCCTACCAAATAACATGGTCTCCCGCGGACTTACAGGAAGTGGTAATATCACCCATTGCTCGGGTTCTGTTACAACAGACGTAGGTTCTGCTTCTTGATGCCTGGACCTATTATATTAGCTTTCTTTCATCTGTCATGTCCACAAAGGCTGACTAGATTTTTTTTCCCTGCTGGCGGTTGGCATAGCGACAAGATGGCGCGCAGACTCTCCTCAGCATACAACAGGATGAGGAAATACACTTATGTCTACATCACATAGCTACTGTACATTTTGTTTTTAGGAGAGGATAGGATAGGATAGCACTTTATTGCTATTTCACTTAAAATATGCAGCACTTGTGACTTTTTCAATTCCTTGCAGGTAATTATTTCTACATCTGGTCCTTGCACTCGTTCAAACCAGAGCCCGTTTTGTCATCTCTCATTTGTACATACGTCAGGCCTAATGCCCCCATGTATAATTCAGTGGCTATCTATTTGCATGCTGCTTAATAAATGAATGAATGCATAGATGAAGGTTGACATGAGAGATATTCAGGCAGGATAGGATATCACACAGCAATTAAGGATGTGATAAGTGAGCTGCTTGGTCCCTCACTTACTTGTACCTATATGAGGAACAAACACACATGCAGCTTCCTAAAATAGACTGGCTATCTCCATTGTGCTTGCACACAAGCTTGTGGATGGACGCCTGTGTTTGTGTGTGTGCTTCTCAACCATGATTCCTTTTCCCTGCTGTGCCAGTCTGTCGCCTGTCTCATTCTGGAGATGACGTTGTCTAATAACCAGTATCAAGACATTGAACAAATTACATGTCAAACTCCAGCATGATTTAGAATACCAATTAGGTTTCTTGTCCTCATTCAATCTGTCATAGCTAAATAACAAGAGTTTTGGTACACACAGGGTTCACAACCCAATTCTGAATTGTTTTCTCCCTTGTAGCCATGTTCAGATACACGTTATATGAGTGTAAACAGACTAAAAAAATAACGCATAAAATAACGCACACAAATCAAAATGAGGCTTTGACCTTACTGCATACAAACCCCATTTCCATATGAGTTGGGAAATTGTTTTAAATGTAAATATAAACGGAAAACAATGATTTGCAAATCCTTTTCAACCCATATTCAGTTGAATATGCTACAAAGACATATTTGATGTTCAAACTGATAAACATTTTTTGTTTGCAAATAATCATTAACTTTAGAATTTGATGCCAACAGCATGTGACAAAGAAGTTGGGAAAGCTGGAAATAAATACTGATAAAGTTGAGGAATGCTCATCAAACACTTATTTGGAACATCCCACAGGTGTGCAGGCTAATTGGGAATAGGTGGGTGCCAGGATTGGGTATAAAAACAGCTTTCCAAAAAACGCTCAGTCTTTCACAAGAAAGGATGGTGTGAGTACACCCCTTGGTCCACAACTGCGTGAGCAAATAGTGAAACAGTTTAAGAACGTTTCTCAAAGTGTAATTGCAAAAAATTTTGGGATTTCAACATCTACGGTCCATAATATCATCAAAAGGTTCAGAGAATCTGGAGAAATCACTCCACGTAAGCGGCATGACCGTGACCTTCGAACCATCAGACGGCACTGTATCAAAAACCGACATCAATCTCTAAAGGATATCACCACATCGGCTCAGGAACACTTCAGAAAACCACTGTCACTAAATACAGTTTGTCGCTACATCTGTAAGTGCAAGTTAAACCTCTACTATGCAAAGCCAAAGCCATTCATCAACAACATCCAGAAAACGCCGCCGGCTTCTCTGGGCCCGAGATCATCTAAGATGGACTGATGCAAAGTGCAAAAGTGTTCTGTGGTCTGACGAGTCCACATTTCAAATTGGTTTTGGAAATATTCGACATCGTTTCATCTGGACCAAAGGGGAAGCGAACCATCTAGACTGTTGTCGACGCGAAGTCCAAATGCCAGTATCTGTGATGGTATGGGGGGGCATTAGTGCCCAAGGCATGGGTAACATACACATCTGTGAAGGCACCATTAATGCTGAAAGGTACGTACAGGTTTTGGAACAACATAAGCTGCCATCTAAGCGCCGTCTTTTTCATGGACGCCCCTGCTTATTTCAGCAAGACAATGCCAAGCCGCATTCAGCACGTGTTACAACAGCGTGGCTTTGTAAAAAAAAGAATGTGGTTACTTTCCTGGCCCGCCTGCAGTCCAGACCTGTCTCCCATCAAAAATGTGTGGCGCATTATGAAGCATAAAATACGACAGCGGAGACCACCGACTGTTGAATGACTGAAGCTCTACATAAAACAAGAATGGGAAAGAATTCCACTTTCAAAGGTTCAACAATTAGTTTCCTCAGTTCCCAAATGTTTATTGAGTGTTGTTAAAAGAAAAGGTGATGTAACACAGTAGTGACCATGCCCTTTCCCAACTACTTTGGCACATGTTGCAGCCATGAAATTCTAAGTTAATTATTATTTGCAAAAAAATATAAAGTTTATGATTTTCAACATCAAATATATTGTCTTTGTAGTGCATTCAATTGAATATGGGTTCAAAAGGATTTGCAAATCACTGTATTCCGTTTATATTTACATCTAACACAATTTCCCAACTCATATGGAAACGGGGTTTGTATAATGCAAATCAATACAGAATACAGCCCACTTTTTGTATGATTTTGGCCTGTGACAAAAATTGTCATCAACATTTTGACCACGTTTTCGAATACCGTCCCGGTTCTCATATGGCTTGACATTGTGTGTTCATAACAGCGCATTCTGCGGAATCGAGTGTACTACAGTATTAGTTGTAGATAGATAAATAGTACTTTATTGATTCCTTCAGGGGAGTTCCCTCAAGATAATTAAATACATATAATGTATATTTGCTAATGTGACTCTAGTGTAAACAGAGACACCCAGTCATCACAAGCTGAATGCTATTGTAACGTGACGATATTTGACGTATGGATGCAAATTACAAGTTGCATGGATCATTACACAGGGGAAAAATGGTTGATGGGAGACATGTGAAGTAATGTTGAGGTTAAAGGGTGCAGAATTACCAAATCCATAATACAACGTTTTAATCAACACATCGGCCTTAGAGTCAGAGGATTCTGAGGCCATGTATACAATCAGTCATTTAACACCTTAAACGAATAATTATTTAACCTAAGCCCGGTTTGAACCAGCGTTTAAGGTCCTCCTCCTCGGACACATTTTTATACGGCTAAGTGTGCCGTGTATTTCTTGAATCTCCAGCACTTAGCCTTGTGTGGACTCATTGATTGTTTAAAACCTGAGTTCCGAGAGGAAGTGACACCAGAAAGACCGCGCCCCACACAGGATGTGATGTCAGAAAGACCGCGTCACAGCCAGCTTCATAATAAAGCCGTTTCGTAACTCGGAGCTAACCACTGGAAATACGAAGGCGAGTCATCCAGACATGCCCGTGTTTCTCCTTCTTCTACACGTAAATACACTTGTGGAAATCACAGATGAATACCGTAGCGATTTCAACACTTTTCAGATGGCAAGAGAACTTTCGAATATCAGCTGTGATTCTACTTATCGAAAAACTTTGTCCATTAGTAGAAGGAGAGACAACGAGAATGTGAGCTCCCATGGATGTGATAAAAGAGGTTGCATGTGCTTTGTATTACCTGGCCGTCGAGGGAAGACAAGGGAAAACTACAAAAAACAGCGAATGCATTTGGACAGGCAAAGCAGACTATCAGTTATTATCCGCCATGTATGTGTTATGTTTACTAAGGGGAGATGACGACACAGTTCCACAAGAGGGCGGTATAGTTCTATGTATTTTATTATATACAGTATACATATATATACACACACAATATTATATATATAATAATGAACTCAAAACTAATATGTTTAAGGAAAATGGAGTATGTGACATAATCCAAAAGGAAATGGATGACAGACGATGTGTAGTATTTAACTAGAGGGTTTTACCGTAAATGTTGGAGATGCGTGTTTAGAGGAGTGGTGCTGTCCGACAAAGGCAAGGGAAGCAGGGTTGTCCAGGGGCGGAAGCGGGGTCGAGAGGCAGGAGCGAGTTGTCGTAGTCTGGGGGCAAGCGAGGAGTCGAGAACCAGGAAGCTCGAGGGAGGCAGGGAAGATCCAGGAGCACAAGACGCACAGGTTGACCCGGGGATACACACAGGGAACTGCGGGGTGAGGGAGGACACAACAACAAAGATCCGGACAGATAGCAACTAAAAAGCTGGAGACGAGCTTACAATACGCCAACAGAAGGTTATATTCTGGCGCGGCATGGCATGTAGTGCCCTCTTATGAAGGCAG